>NC_090370.1:712618-760785 GCF_035084215.1 Heptranchias perlo | reverse complement strand
TAGGGAGAAAGGGGAGAGAGAGAAAGGGGAGAGAGAGAAAGGGGAGAGAGAGAAAGGGGAGAGAGAGAAAGGGGAGAGAGAGAAAGGGGAGAGAGAGAAAGGGGAGAGAGAGAAAGGGGAGAGAGAGAAAGGGGAGAGAGAGAAAGGGGAGAGAGAGAAAGGGGAGAGAGAGAAAGGGGAGAGAGAGAAAGGGGAGAGAGAGAAAGGGGAGAGAGAGAAAGGGGAGAGAGAGAAAGGGGAGAGAGAGAAAGGGGAGAGAGAGAAAGGGGAGAGAGAGAAAGGGGAGAGAGAGAAAGGGGAGAGAGAGAAAGGGGAGAGAGAGAAAGGGGAGAGAGAGAAAGGGGAGAGAGAGAAAGGGGAGAGAGAGAAAGGGGAGAGAGAGAAAGGGGAGAGAGAGAAAGGGGAGAGAGAGAAAGGGGAGAGAGAGAAAGGGGAGAGAGAGAAAGGGGAGAGAGAGAAAGGGGAGAGAGAGAAAGGGGAGAGAGAGAAAGGGGAGAGAGAGAAAGGGGAGAGAGAGAAAGGGGAGAGAGAGAAAGGGGAGAGAGAGAAAGGGGAGAGAGAGAAAGGGGAGAGAGAGAAAGGGGAGAGAGAGAAAGGGGGAGAGAGAGAAAGGGGAGAGAGAGAGAGAGAGAGAAAGGGGAGAGAGAGAGAGAGAGAGAAAGGGGAGAGAGAGAGAGAAAAAGGGGAGAGAGAGAGAGAGAGAAAGGGGAGAGAGAGAGAGAGAGAAAGGGGGGAGAGAGAGAGAGAGAAAGGGGGGAGAGAGAGAGAAAGGGGAGAGAGAGAGAAAGAAACGAGAGAGAAAGAAAAGAAAGAGAAAGGAGAGAGAGAGATCCCATTTATACAACCCCAGGACGTCCCAAAGCACTTTACAACCAATGAAGTACTTTGTTTTGGAAGTGCAGTCACCATGGTAACGTGGGCAAACGCAGTCAATTTGCGCACAGCAAGATCCCACAAACAGCAATGACTAGTTGAGGGATAAATATCGGCCCCAGGACACCGGGGAGAACTCCCCCCCGCTCTTCTTCGAAATAGCGGCCGTGGGATCCCTTGCATGTCTCTCATCCGAAAGACGGCCCCCTCCGACAGCGCGGCGCTCCCTCAGTACTGACCCTCCGACAGTGCGGCGCTCCCTCGGTACTGACCCTCCGACAGTGCAGCGCTCCCTCAGAACTGCCCGTCCGACAGCGCGGCGCTCCCTCAGTACTGACCCTCCGACAGTGCGGCGCTCCCTCAGTACCGACCCTCCGACAGTACGGCGCTCCCTCAGTACCGACCCTCCGACAGTGCGGCGCTCCCTCAGTACCGATCCTCCGACAGTGCGGCGCTCCCTCAGTACTGACCCTCCGACAGTGCGGCGCTCCCTCAGTACCGACCCTCCGACAGTGCGGCGCTCCCTCAGAACTGCCCCCCCGACAGTGCGGCGCTCCCTCAGAACTGCCCGTCCGACAGTGCGGCGCTCCCTCAGTACTGCCCCTCCGACAGCGCGGCGCTCCCTCAGCACCGCCCCTCCGACAGCGCGGCGCTCCCTCAGCACCGCCCCTCCGACAGGGCGGCGCTCCCTCAGCACCGCCCCTCCGACAGGGCGGCGCTCCCTCAGCACCGCCCCTCCGACAGCGCGGCGCTCCCTCAGCACCGCCCCTCCGACAGCGCGGCGCTCCCTCAGCACCGCCCCTCCGACAGCGCGGCGCTCCCTCAGAGTCACGCGCATCATCCCGACTCGGAAATACACCGGCCGTCCCTCCGTCGTCTCTGGGTCCAAATCCTGGAACTAACGGCACTGTGGGAGACCCTTCACCAACACGGACTGCAGCGGTTCAAGGCGGCAGCTCACCACCGCCTTCTCGGGGGGCGACTCGGGGACGGGGCAATAAATGCCGGCCTCGCCCGCGTGTCGCCCACATCTCTTAGAATTTATTCTTTTAAAACACAAGAAATATGATTGCAATGCAGCAAATTCTCACTCTTCCTCTGCACACTGTATAAAAACTGAATTCAGTTTTTTTTTTAAAAAAGAAAAAACATTTTACACTGATTTAAAATCACACCAATTCGGAGCTCAGCAAGTACGACAGATTCCAGTTTGCAAACTTTAACGCCCAGTCTGCACTGCAACAAATCCTTTCACCCCCTTATTGAGAAACTGCAGATTTTCTTTTTTAAAAAATCTTCCCTCTTTTGAATTGAACTGATTTAAAACGAAATCAGAGGCTGAATTTTTGCAAACTGCATTTGCATTAACGCCACTGATCACACTGCCACCTGTCTACTTCGACTCGCCGCAGATAAACTTACACATTTAAAAAAAATTGAGCTGATTTAAAATGAATGGGATGCTTATTTACAAACTGAATTTACTTCAATTTCCCTGATCGCGTTGCAGGTAAATCAATCTCCCTCCATGCATTCGCTGCAGAGAAATTGCACAACTTTATAAAAAAAAAACGCAGATTGAAAAGGAATTGCAGGCTTGAATTCAACTAATTTAAAATGCACCAGTTTACAAACTGCATTTGCTGTAACTGCCTAAACACACCACGGAAAAATCCATCTCTCTCCGTGCATTTAGAGAAATGGCACAACTTCAAATTGCAAAGTTTTTAAATTACAGGTTTCAATTGAAAATGCACCAGTTTGCAAACTGCATTTAACTCAACTCCCACGGTAGATTGCAGAAAAAACATTCACTTCTCTCTATCTCCATTGATTCACTGAAGAAAATCCATCTCCCTCTATCTCCATTGATTCACTAAAGATCCATCTCCCTCTATCTCCATTGATTCAATAGAGAAATCGCAGATTTTTAAATTGCAAATTAAAACAAAACTGCAGACTTGAACATGATTTGGAATACAACACAGGAACAGGAGGAGGCCATTCAGCCCCTCGTGTCCGCTCCGCCATTTGATAAGATCATGGCTGATCTGTGATCTAACTCCATATACCTGCCTTTGGCCCATATCCCTTAATACCTTTGGTTGCCAAAAAGCTATCTATCTCAGATTTAAATTTAGCAATTGAGCTAGTATCAATTGCCGTTTGCGGAAGAGAGTTCCAAACTTCTACCACCCTTTGTGTGTAGAAATGTTTTCTAATCTCACTCCTGAAAGGTCTGGCTCTAATTTTTAGACTGTGCCCCCTACTCCTAGAATCCCCAACCAGCGGAAATAGTTTCTCTCTATCCACCCTATCCGTTCCCCTTAATATCTTATAAACTTCGATCAGATCACCCCTTAACCTTCGAAACTCCAGAGAATACAACCCCAATTTGTGTAATCTCTCCTCATAACTTAACCCTTGAAGTCCGGGTATCATTCTAGTAAACCTACGCTGCACTCCCTCCAAGGCCAGTATGTCCTTCCGAAGGTGCGGTGCCCAGAACTGCTCACAGTACTCCAGGTGCGGTCTCACCAGGGTTTTGTATAGCTGCAGCATAACTTCTGCCCCCTTGTACTCCAGTCCTCGAGATATAAAGGCCAGCATTCCATTAGCTTTCTTGGTTATTTTCTGCACCTGTTCATGACACTTCAATGATCGATGTACCTGAACCCCTAAGTCCCTTTGGACATCCACTGTTTTTAACTTTTTACCATTTAGAAAGTACCCTGTTCTATCCTTTTTTGATCCAAAGTGGATGACCTCACATTTGTCTACATTGAATTCCATTTGCCACAGTTTTGCCCATTCACCTAATCTATTAATATCGCTTTGTAATTTTATGTTTTCATCTACAATAGGAGCAGGAGTAGGCCATTCGGCCCTTCGAGCCTGCTCCCCCATTCAATATGATCACGGCTGATCCTCTATCTCAATACCATATTCCCGCTCTCTCCCCATGCCCCTTGATGCCTTTTGTGTCCAGAAATCTATCCAGCTCCTTCTTAAATATATTCAGTGACTTGGCCTCCGCAGCCTTCTGGGGTAGATAATTCCACAGGTTCACCACCCTCTGAGTGAAGAAATTTCTCATCATCTCAGTCCTGAACGTCCTACCCCGTATCCTGAGACTGTGACCCCCTCGTTCTGGACTCCACCCCCCCCAGCCAGGGGAAACATCCAGTCTGTCTAGCACCTGTCAGAATTTTACACCTTTCGATGAGATCCCCTCTCATCCTTCCAAACTCCAGTGAATGCACTTTTCTCTCTCTCTCTCTGTCTGTATCTGCCTGCTTTCCCTGTTGAAGCCTAGTCCAGGACAGAGGTGACCTCCCTCCAGAGGAAAGTGCAGAGTTCTGAATTGCATTTTTAATAAGATTGCAGGTTTTAAAAAAAAAATGCATCAGATGCCAGTCTGCAAACTGCATTTGAATTAGTGTCCTGGTTGCAATGCAGCAAATGCACTTTTTTCTCTCTCTCTCTGCCTGCTTTCTCTGTTAAGGCCCAGCCCAGGACCTCTCCCTCCCTCCCTCCAGAGGAAAAGTGTAGAGTTTTGAATTGCATTTTTTAAATAAAAATGCATCAGATTCCAGTTTGCAAACTGCATTTAAGTTAGTGCCCTGGTTGCAATGCAGCAAATGCAGACTTTTCCCCCTCTCTCTGCCTGCTTTTCCCTGTTGAGGCCCAGCCCAGGACCTCCCTCACTCTCCCTCCCTCCAGAGGAAAAGTGCAGAGTTTTAAATTGCAATTTTTAAAAAAATGCATCAGATTCCAGTTTGCAAACTGCATTTGAGTTAGTGCCCTGGTTGCAATGCAGCAAATGCAGACTTTTCCCTCTCTCTCTCTGCCTGCTTTTCCTTGTTGAGGCCCAGCCCAGGACCTCCCTCACTCCAGAGGAAAAGTGCAGAGTTTTGAATTGCAATTTTTTAAAAAATGCATCAGATGTCAGTCTGCAAACTGCATTTGAGTTAGTGCCCTGGTTGCAATGCAGCAAAGGCACACTTTTCCCTCTCTCTGCCTGCTTTTCCCTGTTGAGGACTAGCCCAGGACCTCCCTCACTCCCTCCAGAGGAAAAGTGCAGAGTTTTAAATTGCAATTTTAAAAAAAATGCATCAGATGCCAGTCTGCAAACTGCATTTGAGTTAGTGCCCTGGTTGCAATGCAGCAAATGCAGACTTTTCCCTCTCTCTCTCTCTGCCTGCTTTTCCCTGTTGAGGCCCAGTCCAGGACCTCCCTCATTCATTCCCTCCCTCATTCCCTCCATCCCCAGACATGTCTTACCAAGGAGGGTGTGGAGACGAGCTTGGCGCAGGCCAACATGGCTGTTTGCAGGACGGCTGAGGGAAAGGAAAAAAAAAAATAATAAAAAAAAAGAGGCTTCCTGCAGATAAAAAAAAAGAGGAGACAAAATGGAGGACAGGATTGAGGATGATGGGGAAAGAGAGAAAAAAACAAACAAGAATCAACTAATAACTCGACACGAAAAAACAAAAATAACCCGCCAGACGCCGACCCCCGTCCCTCATCTGACGGATTCTGAGGGACCGGGGGCCGGATCGATGGGCTAAGGGGGCGGATGGACGCCGATTACGCCCGCCGCACCCCTCCCTCATCCGTCGCCATGACCGGGACACTCACCAGCGGCAGAGAAAAGAGGACCGCGCATGCGCGCAGCTCCTCTTAAAGGCGCAGGCCCGCTCGGTCTCCTCTTAAAGGCGCAGGCCCGCTGTTTTTTTTAAATGTAAAAAATTTTTTTTTTTTGTGTGTGTTTTATAACAAGGGGGAGGGAGGGAGGAAGGGGTCAGGGTGCGTTCATGGGCAGTGAACCAATACACCCCCAAAATAAGTGTCAGGCGTACCGGTAGACACCGGAGTGCGCCCCCCCCCCGTCTCTCTCCGGGGCCACCCGGGCAACGGGGAGTTCCCGCGGAAGACGGTCAGAGCGACCGCCCCCACGGGCCGGGTCGAGCGGGCCCGCTGGTTGTCCCCTTAAAGCTTCAATCCTGATCTTTCTTTTCGCGAGCCCGCTGCCTCTCCCGCGGTCCGTTTCTTTCTAAGCTTTCTGTTCATCCTCTTAAAGATACAGTCCTATTTTTGCATCTCCGTCTCTCTTTCTCTCCCTCTCTGACTGCCTCTGTCTGTCTTTCTCTCTCTCTCCGTCTCTCTTTCTCTCTCTCTCTGACTGTCTCGGTCTGTCTTTCTCTCTCTCTCTGTCTCTCTTTCTCTCCCTCTCTGACTGTCTCGGTCTGTCTTTCTCTCTCTCTCTGTCTCTCTTTCTCTCCCTCTCTGACTGCCTCTGTCTGTCTTTCCCTCTCCCTCGCTCTTTCTCTCCCCCTCTGACTGCCTCTGTCTTTCCCTCTCTCTCTGTCGTTCTTTCTCTCCCTCTCTGACTCCCTCTATCTGTCTGTCTTTCTCTCTCTCTCTGTCTCTCTTTCTCTCTCTCTCTGTCTGTCTTTCTTTCTCTCTCTCTCTCTGTCTCTCTCTCTCTCTGTCTCTCTCTCTCTGTCTCTGTCTCTCTCTCCCTCCCTCTCTCTATCTCTCGCTCTCTTCCACTTTATCTGTCTCTCTCTCTTTTGTCTCTGTGTTTCTTTCTCTCTGTCTCGCTCTCTGTCTCTCTCTCTCATCTCTCTCTCTCTGCATCTCTCTCTCAACAGTGTCTCTCTCTCATCTCTGTCTCTATCTGTCTCTTGCTCTCTCTCTGTCTCTCTCTCCCTCCCTCTCTCTATCTCTCTCTGCCACTTCTCTATCTGTCTCTCCCTCTTTTGTCTGTTTCTTTCTCTCTCTCTCTGTCTCTGTCTCCCTCTCTCTCTGTCTCTCTCTCTCTCTCTGTCTCTCTCTCTGTCTCCCTCTCTCTCTCTCTCTGTCTCCCTCTCTCTCTCTCTCTCTGTCTCTCTCTCTCTCTCTCTCCCTCTCTGTCTCTGTCTCTCTCTCTCTCTCTCAAAGGCACAGTCCTTTTTTGCCTCTCCATCTCTTTCTTAGAGGCACAGATCTGGGTTTATTTATTTTTTCGTCCCATCCACCAAGCCTCAGCTCTGTTTCCTCATCATCCAGCGAGCTCAGTTCTGCTGGTGGAGGAGGAGGAAGGCGAGGGAACATTTCCGGCTCACCTGGGAGCACTGCTCACACGGGCTCGGACGGAGAGAGTCGGCCGGCTATTCCACCGTGAGATTGTCGGAGTCAAGCAGTCCTTACCCACACGCTTGGCATGCAAACAGCCCCACCTCTGTGACCTCCTGCGACCCTCCCAGATCTCTGCGCTCCTCCAATTCTGGCCTCTTGTCCATCCCCCCGATTTCCATCACTCCCACCCTTGGCGGCCGTGCCTTCGGCTGCCTGGGCCCTGAGCTCTGGAATAAGAACATAAGAACATAAGAAAGAGGAGCAGGAGGAGGCCAATCGGCCCCTCGAGCCTGCTCCGCCATTCAATAAGATCATGGCTGATCTGATCCTAACCTCAAATCTAAATTCAGGTCCAATTTCCTGCCCGCTCCCCGTAACCCCTAATTCCCTTTACTTCCAGGAAACTGTCTATTTCTGTTTTAAATTTATTTAATGATGTAGCTTCCACAGCTTCCTGGGGCAGCAAATTCCACAGACCTACCACCCTCTGAGTGAAGAAGTTTCTCCTCATCTCAGTTTTGAAAGAGCAGCCCCTTATTCTAAGATTATGCCCCCTCGTTCTAGTTTCACCCATCCTTGGGAACATCCTTACCGCATCCACCCGATCAAGCCCCTTCACAATCTTATATGTTTCAATAAGATCGCCTCTCATTCTTCTGAACTCCAATGAGTAGAGTCCCAATCTACTCAACCTCTCCTCATATGTCCACCCCCTCATCCCCGGGATTAACCGAGTGAACCTTCTTTGTACTGCCTCGAGAGCAAGTATGTCTTTTCTTAAGTATGGAGACCAAAACTGTATGCAGTATTCCAGGTGCGGTCTCACCAATACCTTATATAACTGCAGCAATACCTCCCTGTTTTTATATTCTATCCCCCGAGCGATAAAAGCCAACATTCCGTTGGCCTTCTTGATCACCTGCTGCACCTGCATACTAACTTTTCGATTTTCTTGCACTCGGACCCCCAGATCCCTTTGTACTGCAGTACTTTCCAGTTTCTCGCCATTAACCTAAACCTCTCCGCCTCTCTCTCTCTCTCTCCTCTCCTTTAAGACGCTCCTTAAAACCTACCTCTTTGACCGAGCTTTTGGTCACCTGTCCCTAATATCTCCTTATGCGGCTCGGTGTCTGATTTCTGTCTGATTTACGCTCCCGTGAAGCGCCTCGGGGATGTTAAAGGCTCTATATAAATGCATGTTGCTGTTGTTGATCTTCCTGCCCGAGGTGTGAGGCTCAGTATGACAGTGAACGTTGAGCAGATTTGCGAGTTTATTCAGACCAGCGAAAAGGAGCCACTGTGATCGTAAACAGATCGATTGGTGGTTTATTTGTTTCTCGACATGAAATAAAATCGTGGAGGGCGTTCACGTCTGTACCCGAGGGCAAAGTTTCACTGAGATCAGAGTTCACGGCGGCAAAGTAAATGTTGGCACTTGTAAAAGGCATCAGCGGTTTATGGGATGTAGCTTATTGCATTTACAAACATACAAAAATAAAGAACATACAAATGAAATTAACATATGAAAATAATGAACATATGAAATTAATGAACATACAAAAATAACAAACATACAAAAATAACGAACATACAAAATTAACGAACATATGAAATTAGCAAACATACGAAAATAACAAACATACAAAAATAACGAACATACGAAATTAACGAACATATGAAAATAATGAACATACAAAAATAACAAACATATGAAAATAATGAACATATGAAATTAACGAACATACAAAAATAATGAACATACTAAATTAATGAACATATGAAAATAATGAACATATGAAATTAATGAACATACAAAAATAATGAACATGCAAAATTAATGAACATATGAAATTAACGAACATACGAAAATAATGAACACATGAAATTAATGAACATACGAAATTAACGAACATACAAAATTAATGAATATATGAAATTAACAAACATACAAAAATAATGAACATAAGAAAAAAATGAACATACGAAAATAATGAACATATGAAATTAATCAACATACGAAAATTAATGAACATATGAAAATAATGAACATACAAAATACCGAACATACGAAAATAACGAACATACAAAATAATGAACACATGACATTAATGAACATATGACCATGAAGAGCATATGAAATTAATGAACATACTAAATTAATGAACTTATGAAAATAATGAACGTACAAAATTAATGAACATACAAAAATAACTAACATACTAAATTAATGAACATATGAAATGAACAAACATACAAAAATTATGAACATAAGGAAATAATGAACCTACGAAAATTAATGAACATATGAAATTAATGAACATACGAAAATAATGAACATATGAAAATAACAAACATACAAAATAATGAACACATGAAATTAATGAACATACAAAATTAACGAACATACGAAATTAATGAACATATGAAATTAACAAACATACAAAAATAATGAACATATGAAAATAATGAATATACAAAATACTGAACACATGAAATTAATGAACATAATAACATGACGAGCATACAAAATTAATGAACATACAAAATTAACGAACATATGAAATTAATCAACATACGAAAATAATGATCATACTAAATTAATGAACATATGAAATGTACAAAAGTACAAAAATTATGAACATATGAAAATAATGAACCTACAAAAATTAATGAACATACGAAATTAATGAACATACAAAATTAATGAACATACGAAATTAATGAACATATGAAATTAACAAACATACAAAAATAATGAACGTATGAAAATAATGAACGTATGAAAATACCGAACATACGAAAATAACAAACATACAAAATAATGAACACATGAAATTAATGAACATAAGAACATGATGAGCATATGAAATTAATGAACATACTAAATTAATGAACATATGAAAATAATGAACATACGAACTTAATGAACATATGGAATTAATGAACATACGAACTTAATGAACATATGGAATTAATGGACATACGAACTTAATGAACATATGGAATTAATGAACATATGAACTTAATGAACATATGGAATTAATGAATTTATGAAATTAATGAATGTACAAAAATAATGAACACATGGAATTAATGAACATACAAACATGACGAGCATACAAAATTAATGAACATATGAAATTAATGAACATATGAAATTGAAGTGTAGTTAAAGGCTAGGTGGTTCCTCAATCCTCCCCCACACCGTGGTCGTATCTGACGTACCGTGATTAGATATCTCCCTATCAACCGCCAGCCGTGCAAATTTGTGTTCATCAGACGTGGCAGAGTCTGTTGGACTGTCAGCTTGGCTCAGTTGGTAGCCTCTGAGTCAGACGCACTCGGGATCGAGCCCACAATCTAAATCGAAGCCCCCTGTGCAGTACTGCTGAAGGTGACTTGACCTCACCCCTCTCCCTCCCTATCTCTGTAACCTCCTCCAGCCCCTACGACCCTCCCAGGTCTCTGCGCTCCTCCAATTCTGGCCTCTTGTCCATCCCCCCGATTTCCATCGCTCCCACCATTGGCGGCCGTGCCTTCAGCTGCCCGGGCCCCGAGCTCTGGAATTCCCTCCCTAAACCTCTCCGCCCCTCTCTCTCTCTCTCTCTCTCCTCCTTCAAGACGCTCCTTAAAACCCACCTCTTTGACCAGCCTCAGACAGTGGTCAGGGAGAGGGGATTGGAGTCAGTGGCGAGGACCAAAGACCAATGGAATCGGTCTTCCCAAAGTTTAATTGGGAGGGCAGTTCTGCCCTTCCAATACCGGACGCTGGGCGAGCCAGCCCGACAGGTCGAGAGAGTCGCCAGGAGGCGATAAAGGCTTGTTTTTAGGGGGGGCGGAGTGGAGGCCGGGGTTGGGGGGAGGGTGAAAGATTGTGCAGGACGGCAACGGAGAAAGATTCCGAGCAGTCGGCCGCACTCTTGCAATCAGACGCTGGGGAACAAAGAGGGAAGGAAACGCAGCTCTGAAAAATCACGTTGTATTTCATAAGATTTGTACTGAAATAACAAAATTCTTTAATCACCAAGCAACTTTTCGGACTGCACATCTTCCGAGAGAAGGTAATTGCCTTTTCTCTTTCCTTCCCCCACCTGCCGCACCCACCTCCCTGTTTTAAATTAATACCAGGAAATCAATAGAAGACGCAGTAAATTGCATATTGGATTCTACACAGGCAATAAAGAGTGAGGCTCCCCCAAACGAAGAGACAAACTGAAGGATTACTGACAGGACGTTCTCCATCTGCAGGAAGCTCCAGCCTGCCCCTGGAATAAAATCTATTTTGTTCTGCAATTAACAAACACACACAAAAAGAAAGAACACGTACCAGCAAGAACAACGAAATCTTGCATTTATACAGCACCGCTAACATCCCCCGAGGGCCCTTCACAGGAGCGTAAATCAGACAAAATCAGACACCGAGCCGCATAAGGAGATATTAGGGACAGGTGACCAAAAGCTCGGTCAAAGAGGTGGGTTTTAAGGAGCGTCTTAAAAGGAGGAGAGAGAGAGAGAGAGAGAGAGAGAGGTTGAGGGAGGGAATTCCAGAGCTCGGGGCCCGGGCGGCTGAAGGCACGGCCGCCGATGGTGGGAGCGATGGAAATCGGGGGTGGGGGACGCGCAAGAGGCCAGAATTGGAGGAGCGCAGAGATCTGGGAGGGTCGTAAGGGCTGGAGGAGGTTACAGAGATAGGGAGGGAGGGAGGGGCGAGGAGGGATTTGAACAGGAGGATGAGAATTTTAAAATCGAGGCATTGCGGGACCGGGAGCCGGAGAGCGCGGGGGGGTGAACGGGAGTTAGGTTTACGTGACAGCCGGGAATTTCCATACTTTGAGTTCACGCACGAATTTGTGATTAAAGCATGCAATCTGGCTAAATGCTTTGAAAGCAAGATAAATGCACAGAGAGCAATGCATCAGCATGGATTTTTGTGGACGCTGAGGATTCATTATACAGCACTGATAATGGATGGGTTGGAAGCGGAGTCTGGCAAGGGCTCTCCAGGGCTCAGCTGCCGGACCTGCCCGCCAAGCCGACACCTCCGCCTCGAGACCCCCAACCCCCCGTCCCCATCGCCCCCCCGCCCCCCACCCACCCCGGAGGACCCCGGCTCGGGTTTGGCCCGCTCCGCCGTCGATCAGCTGACGAGTCCTCAGCTCCGCGCTCCCCCCCCCTGGACAAACCCTCCCCGATTGGCTCCAGCCCGCCGTCGACCCGCCCTGCTCCGCCTCGCCGTTGTCCAACCGGTCAGAGCGGGGTTGGGCGCCCGTCAGCGCAGAGGGCGCTCGCAGGCCGGCGCGAGGCCCGCACGTTGGGAGACCCCCGGGCGGGGAAAGACGTTGGCCGGGCGGGGGAGGCGGGCAAGCGGATTTGAGATTTCAAAGGCAGCTCGCCAAGATTGTAAATGGCGGTCAGTTTGTGCAAGGAGAAGGACATGATACTTTGGAGCTCCTTGGGCGGGGAAACTTGTGTTGAAGGAGGAACAGAAGATAAAGGGATCTGGGGGTCCGAGTGCAAGAAAATCGAAAAGTTAGTCTGCAGGTGCAGCAGGTGATCAAGAAGGCCAATGGAGTGTTGGCTTTTATCGCTCGGGGGATAGAATATAAAAACAGGGAGGTATTGCTGCAGTTATATAAGGTATTGGTGAGACCGCACCTGGAATACTGCGTACAGTTTTGGTCTCCGTACTTAAGAAAAGACATACTTGCTCTCGAGGCAGTACAAGGAAGGTTCACTCGGTTAATCCCGGGGATGAGGGGGCGGACGTATGAGGAGAGGTTGAGTAGATTGGGACTCTACTCATTGGCGTTCAGAAGAATGAGAGGCGATCTTATTGAAACATATAAGATTGTGAAGGGGCTCGATCGGGTGGATGCGGTAAGGATGTTCCCAAGGATGGGTGAAACTAGAACGAGGGGGCGTAATCTTAGAATAAGGGGCTGCTCTTTCAAAACTGAGATGAGGAGAAACTTCTTCACTCAGAGGGTGGTAGGTCTGTGGAATTTGCTGCCCCGGGAAGCTGTGGAAGCTACATCATTAAATAAATTTAAAACAGAAATAGACAGTTTCCTAGAAGTAAAGGGAATTAGGGGTTACGGGGAGCGGGCAGGAAATTGGACGTGAATTTAGATTTGAGGTTAGGATCAGATCGGCCATGATCTTATTGAATGGCGGAACAGGCTCGAGGGGCCGATTGGCCTACTCCTGCTCCTATTTCTTATGTTCTTATGTTCTTAAGGATATGCTGATAGGGGTGAGATGGAGTAGGGAGGGAGGAGGCTCGTGTGGAGCATAAACGCCAGCACGGACCAGTTGGGCCGAATGGCCTGTTTCTGTGCTGTAGACTCAATGCAACTCTGTTACAGCTTTACAAAGCCCTGGTCAGACCCCCATCTGGAGACACTGCCCTCAGTTCTGGGCACCGCCCCTCAGGAGGGATATATCGGCCTCGGAGGGGGGTGCAGAGCAGATTCACCAGAACGATACCCGGGGTGGGGGCTAAAAGGGGTTAAATTCCGAGGACAGGTTGCGCAGACCGGGCTTGTATTCCCTCGAGTGTAGAAGATTAAGGGGTGATCTCATCGAGGGGTTTAAGATGATTAAAGGATTTGATAGGGTCGATAGAGAGAAACTATTTCCTCTGGTGGGGGGAGTCCAGAACAAGTTCAGGGGGGCAGAACCTTAAAATCAGAGCCGGGCCATTCAGGGGTGATGTCGGGAAGCACTTCTTCACACAAAGGGGGAGTGGGAATCTGGAACTCTCTCCCCCCAAAAAAGCTGTTGAGGCTGGGGGTCAATTGGAAATTTCAAGACTGAGATCGATAGATTTTTGTTGGGTATCGAGGGATAGGGAACAAATGGGGTTAAGATACAGATCAACTATGGTGTGATTGAATGGTGGAACAGGCCCGAGGGGCTGAATGGCCTCCCCCTGTTCCTGTGTAACACGCTCGAGGGGCTGAATGGCCTCCTCCTGTTCCTGTGTAACAGGCTCGAGGGGCTGAATGGCCTCCTCCTGTTCCTGTGTAACAGGCTCGAGGGGCTGAATGGCCTTCTCCTGTTCCTGTGTAACAGTCTCAAGGGGCTGAATGGCCTCCCCCTGTTCCTGTGTAACAGTCTCGAGGGGCTGAATGGCCTCCTCCTGTTCACATGTTCCACGTGTTGTATGACGAAGATCTTCATGTCATCAGTCCTCTTGCCTTATGGCACAGAACGAGGCCATTCGGCCCATCATGCCTGCACCTTGAAAGAGCTGTCCAATCAGTCCCACTCCCACTCCCCCCTCCCCCCCCTGCTCTTTCCCCCCGTAGCCCTGAATACTTTTCCCCTTCGAGTATTTATCCGATTCCCCCTTTTGAAAGTTATTATTGAATCTGCTCCCACCGCCCTTTCAGGCAGCGCGTTCCAGATCATCACAACTCGCTGCGTAAAAAACATTCTCCTCATCTCCCCCCCTCTCTGGGTCTTTCCCCGATTATCTTAAATCTGTGTTCTCTGGTTACCGACCCTCCTGCCACAGTCTCTCCCCATCGACTCGATCAAAACCCCCTCGTGATTTTGATCACCTCCATTAAATCTCCCCCTTAACCTTCTCTGCTCTAAGGAGAACAATCCCAGCTTCTCCGGTCTCTCCGCACGACCGAATTCCCCTCATCCCTGCGACCGTTCTGGTAAATCTCCTCCGCACCCCCTCTCCGAGGTTAGTGGTTGGGGTCAGGGTTAGAAACTGATCTTACCAACTCAGGCTCTCGCCTCTTCTCTGAACTGACCTCCCGGGCTTGAGCGAATGCCCTTGTGACCAGAACTGGACCCCGTGTCCAGCACGCAACTTCAGAATCAGATCCGCCAACTTGTCTACTGGTTTGTTCATCTATTTTAATCTTCTAGTGGTGAAAGATGACACGTCTGACAGTGCGGCAGCCCCTCGGTACTGCCCTGGGAGTGTTTGATGGGACAGTGTAGAGGGAGCTTTACTCTGTATCTAACCCTGTACCTGCCCTGGGAGTGTTTGATGGAGACAGTGTAGAGGGAGCTTTACTCTGTATCTAACCCTGTACCTGCCCTGGGAGTGTTTGATGGAACAGTATAGAGGGAGCTTTACTCTGTATCTAACCCTGTACCTGCCCTGGGAGTGTTTGATGGAGACAGTGTAGAGGGAGCTTTACTCTGTATCTAACCCTGTACCTGACCATGGGAGTGTTTGATGGGACGGTGTAGAGGGAGCTTTACTCTGTATCTAACCCTGTACCTGCCCTGGGAGTGTTTGATGGGACAGTGTAGAGGGAGCTTTACTCTGTATCTAACCCTGTACCTGCCCTGGGAGTGTTTGATGGGACAGAGTAGAGGGAGCTTTACTCTGTATCTAACCCTGTACCTGCCCTGGGAGTGTTTGATGGGACGGTGTAGAGGGAGCTTTACTCTGTATCTAACCCTGTACCTGCCCTGGGAGTGTTTGATGGGACAGAGTAGAGGGAGCTTTACTCTGTATCTAACCCTGTACCTGCCCTGGGAGTGTTTGATGGGACGGTGTAGAGGGAGCTTTACTCTGTATCTAACCCTGTACCTGCCCTGGGAGTGTTTGATGGGACAGTGTAGAGGGAGCTTTACTCTGTATCTAACCCTGTACCTGCCCTGGGAGTGTTTGATGGGACAGTGTAGAGGGAGCTTTACTCTGTATCTAACCCTGTACCTGCCCTGGGAGTGTTTGATGGGACAGTGTAGAGGGAGCTTTACTCTGTATCTAACCCTGTACCTGCCCTGGGAGTGTTTGATGGGACAGTGTAGAGGGAGCTTTACTCTGTATCTAACCCTGTACCTGCCCTGGGAGTGTTTGATGGGACAGTGTAGAGGGAGCTTTACTCTGTATCTAACCCTGTACCTGCCCTGGGAGTGTTTGATGGGACAGTGTAGAGGGAGCTTTACTCTGTATCTAACCCTGTACCTGCCCTGGGAGTGTTTGACGGGACAGTGTAGAGGGAGCTTTACTCTGTTTCTAACCCTGTACTTGCCCTGGGAGTGTTTGATCGCGACTCTGGGACTCGCTCCATTTCTCAGTACTGATATCCTTCACCTTGACGAACACATATGAACACACACAGAACGAAAGGTCAGAAATAATTTCTCCTGGGTGTGCAAAATCCAGCTTCCTCCAGCACGTCATGGGTTAAACTCGATGCGGGCAGCCTGTGAAATCAGACGGATGCTGACAGCCTGCTCACTCCTTCCTGACCTGCAGAGGGCGATGGATGTTGATGTTCGAGAGGTTTTCCGTTGATTAAATTTAGTCCCGTTTTGTAAAACTTTCTCTACTTGCTTCGAATTTCCTCCTGAAGGTGCTGACTCTTCGACTGCGGGCAGCATCGTCCCCGGTCCTGCCTCCGCACTTGCCAGCAGGTCCCCCATCTCCCCCAGGACCTTTTCTTCCCAGGCGTGGACTCGACTCCAGACTCGTCTAATCCCAGCGCTCTCCTGGCCGGCCTCCCATCTTCCACCCTCTGTAAACTCCGGCTCATCCAAAACTCTGCTGCCCCCCGCCCCCCCCCCCCCGTATCCTAACTCGCACCGAGTCCCGTTCACCCGTCACCCCCGTGCCGTGCTCGCTGACCCACATCGGCTCCCGGTCCGGCAATGCCTCGGTTTTAAAATTCTCCATCCTCCTGTTCAAATCCCACCATGGCGCCCCTCCCTCCCTATCTCTGTAACCTCCTCCTCCAGCCCCTGCGACCCTCCGAGATCTCTGCGCTCCTCCGATTCTGGCCTCTTGTCCATCCACCCCCCCCCCGATTTCCATCGCTCCCACCATTGGCGGCCGTGCCTTCAGCTGCCTGGAATTCCCTCCCTAAACCTCTCCGCCTCTCTCTCTCCTCCTTTAAGACGCTCCTTAAAACCCACCTCTTTGATGTTACTTCTTCGGTCGTGGGCGTTGCTGGCGGGGCCGGCATTTATTGCCCATCCCTAATTGCCCCTTGAGAAGGTGGTGGTGAGCCGCCTTCTTGAACCGCTGCAGTCCGTGTGGTGAAGGTTCTCCCACAGTGCTGTTAGGAAGGGAGTTCCAGGATTTTGACCCAGCGACGATGAAGGAACGGCCGATATATTTCCAAGTCGGGATGGTGTGTGACTTGGAGGGGAACGTGCAGGTGGTGTTGTTCCCCATGTGCCTATAAGAACATAAGAAATAGGAACAGGAGGAGGCCATTCAGCCCCTCGAGCCTGCTCCGCCATTCAATAAGATCATGGCTGATCTGATCCTAACCTCAAATCTAAATTCAGGTCCAATTTCCTGCCCGCTCCCCGTAACCCCTAATTCCCTTTACTTCTAGGAAACTGTCGATTTCTGTTTTAAATTTATTTAATGATGTAGCTTCCTGGGGCAGCAAATTCCACAGACCTACCACCCTCTGAGTGAAGAAGTTTCTCCTCATCTCAGTTTTGAAAGAGCAGCCCCTTATTCTAAGATTACGCCCCCTCGTTCTAGTTTCACCCATCCTTGGGAACATCCTCACCGCATCCACCCGATCGAGCCCCTTCACAATCTTATATGTTTCAATAAGATCGCCTCTCATTCTTCTGAACTCCAATGAGTAGAGTCCCAATCTACTCAACCTCCCCTCATACGTCCACCCCCTCATCCCCGGGATTAACCGAGTGAACCTTCTTTGTACTGCCTCGAGAGCAAGTATGTCTTTTCTTAAGTACGGAGACCAAAACTGTATGCAGTATTCCAGGTGCGGTCTCACCAATACCTTATATAACTGCAGCAATACCTCCCTGTTTTTATATTCTATCCCCCGAGCAATAAAAGCCAACATTCCGTTGGCCTTCTTGATCACCTGCTGCACCTGCAGACTAACTTTTTGATTTTTTTGCACGAGGACCCCCAGATCCCTTGGTGCTGCCCTGCATTAGGTGGTAGAGGTCGCGGGTTTGGGAGGTGCTGTCGAAGAAGCCTTGGCGAGTTGCTGCAGTGCATCCTGTGGATGGTCCACACTGCAGCCACGGTGCGCCGGTGGTGAAGGGAGTGAATGTTTAGGGTGGTGGATGGGGTGCCAATCAAGCGGGCTGCTTTGTCCTGGATGGTGTCGAGCTTCTTGAGTGTTGTTGGAGCTGCACTCATCCAGGCAAGTGGAGAGTATTCCATCACACTCCTGACCTGTGCCTTGTAGATGGCGGACATCTGCACTCGGAGGGTGCAGGAAACGGGTTTCTCAGTGAGACGAGAGACATGGCTCGTTGGGCAGCACGAATTCTCGGCCCAGAGTCAGAAGCTCGTGGGTTCTAACCCCCCACTTCAGAGAACTTCGGCACGTAATCCAGGCCCACGCTCCCAGTGCCAGTACTGAGGGAGCGCCGCACTGTCGGAGGGTCAGTACTGAGGGAGCGCCGCACTGTCGGAGGGTCGGTACTGAGGGAGCGCCGCACTGTCGGAGGGTCAGTACTGAGGGAGCGCCGCACTGTCGGAGGGTCAGTACTGAGGGAGCGCCGCACTGTCGGAGGGTCAGTACCGAGGGAGCGCCGCACTGTCGGAGGGTCGGTACTGAGGGAGCGCCGCACTGTCGGAGGGTCAGTACTGAGGGAGCGCCGCACTGTCGGAGGGTCGGTACTGAGGGAGCGCCGCACTGTCGGAGGGTCAGTACTGAGGGAGCGCCGCACTGTCGGAGGGTCAGTACTGAGGGAGCGCCGCGCTGTCGGAGGGTCAGTACTGAGGGAGCGCCGCGCTGTCGGAGGGTCGGTACTGAGGGAGCCCCGCACTGTCGGAGGGTCAGTACTGAGGGTGCCCCGCACTGTCGGAGGGTCAGTACTGAGGGAGCCCCGCACTGTCGGAGGGTCGGTACTGAGGGAGCGCCGCACTGTCGGAGGGTAAGTACCGAGGGAGCCCCGCACTGTCGGAGGGTCAGTACGGAGGGAGCCCCGCACTGTCGGAGGGTCGGTACTGAGGGTGCCCCGCACTGTCGGAGGGTCAGTACTGAGGGAGCGCCGCACTGTCGGAGGGTCGGTACTGAGGGAGCGCCGCACTGTGGGAGGGTCAGTACTGAGGGAGCGCCGCGCTGTCGGAGGGTCGGTACTGAGGGAGCGCCGCACTGTCGGAGGGTCAGTACCGAGGGAGCCCCGCACTGTCGGAGGTGCCGAATTTCGGATGAGACGTTAAACCGAGGCCCCGTCTGCCCCCTCTCGGGTGGCCGTATAAGCCCCCACGGCCACTATTTCGAAGAAGAGCAGCGGGGGGGGAGTTCTCCCCGGTGTCCTGGGGGGGCCGATATTTATCCCTGAACCGACATCACTGAAAAAAAAACCCCAGATCACCCGGTCGTTTATCAGGTTGCTGTTTGTGGGATCTTGCTGTGCGCAAATCGGCCCCGCGTCACACCAGGTGACCGCGCTTGGAAAAAAAAAAAAAAAGCTCCTTCGTTGTCCGTGAAGCGCTTTGGGACGTCCTGAGGTGTAAATGCGAGTTCTCTCTTTAACTCTATGAATGCATGGGGGGGTCGGGCGGGGGTGGTCCAGCCCCCCCACCCAACTCTCCCTTTCGGGGACCGTGTGGGTGAATGAAGCGGAGAGTCCTGAATTTTTTCATCGCTATAAAATAGATCTCTCCGTGTTGGAATGATGCCTCTGTAAAATGTGACGGCCCCAAGGCGACATTTCAGTGGGAACTATTTATTTTCCGTGGCAGACTCCGAGTCTCAACACTGTAAATCCGAGAAGCAGGGAAACAGCGTTCTCCATTGTATCCTGCAATCCCTCATTCCTAATTGCAATTTTCTTAAGCTACAGGGATCCACATATCTCTCACAGAAAAGGCGTCCAACGCTGCGAATGTTGCATGCGATCAGATTCTGCTGGAGCGAATAAATCAAGGCTGCACTTTTATGTTTGAAATGGAGACAATCCGTCCCCGCACAACACCCAGGTGGGTGATAAAGACTCCATTACCCCAAGGCTCGAGGCAGAAACAGGCCCTTACTTACAGTTCTTGGAGAAATAAAAGATAACTCAGGAGCAGAATGACCTTCTGGTAATAATTGCACAGGCAGAATCTCAATGCTGCTGATGATATATCTCACCTCCCCGGAGCGAGTCGGTCACGGAGCTGGGTAGGTGGTGGGGGTGGGCGAAAGACAGAAAAGATCTTTTGTGTAAAAGCGGAGTGGAGTTCTTTATTTTATTTATTTTTTGCAAAGAAAAAAGGTGAACGATTGAGAGCCCCGCCTCCGAACCTGCCGAGTTTCGGTGGGTGGGTCGGGGGGGCCTCGGATCGATCGTTTCGTCCGTTTCTGCGATCTCGTCGTCCCCCCTCCCCGCCTACACGAGGAACTGAGAGGGGACAGGATAGAGGGTCGACCTGATTAGGGGGTCTTTAAAATCACGAAAGGGGGGGGGTCTCGATAGGGGCGGGGGGGGGGAAGGCGGGGGGGAGGGAGTCCAAAACTAAGGGTCCATAAATAGAAGACAGTTTCACTAATAAATCCAATCGGGAATTCAGGAGAAACTTCTTCACCCGGAGAGCGGTGAGAAGGTGGAGCTCGCTCCCACGCGGAGTGGTCGAGGGGAATAGCGGAGATGGATTTAAGGGGGAAGCCGGATAAACACACGAGGGAGAAAGGAATGGAAGGATTTGCCGATAGGGGTGAGATGGAGTAGAGAGTGAGGAGGGTCGTGTGGAGCATAAAGGCCAGCACGGACCAGACGGGCTGAACGGCCCGTTTCTGTGCTGCGAGCTCCACCAGCCAGCGGCCCCCTTTTGATTCGGACGCCCCCCCGGACGTTCAATTGGGAGCTGGATCCAGCCCGGGGAGCCCCCCCGCCGCCTCCTCCCTCGCTCACCAGGAGGACGAGCCCGCGGTGGGACCTGTGGGGGAGGGAGGGTGGTGGGTGGGGTGGAGATTTGCCCGCACAGCCGACGCTCTGTGAGGCGCAGCGACGGTTGCTGCCGCACTTGGGAGCGGGTGGGGGCAGGAGTAACAACGTGAGAAGTACAGAGGAACAGGAGGAGGCCATTCAGCCCCTCGTGTCCGCTCCGCCATTTGATAAGATAGAATCATAGAATCATAGAAGTTCACAACATGGAAACAGGCCCTTCGGCCCAACATGTCCGTGTCGCCCAGTTTACACCACTAAGCTAGTCCCAATTGCCTGCACTTGGCCCATATCCCTCTATACCCATCTTACCCATGTAACTGTCCAAATGCTTTTTAAAAGACAAAATTGTACCCGCCTCTACTACTGCCTCTGGCAGCTCGTTCCAGACACTCACCACCCTTTGAGTGAAAAAAATTGCCCCTCTGGACCCTTTTGTATCTCTCCCCTCTCACCTTAAATCTATGCCCCCTCGTTATAGACTCCCCTACCTTTGGGAAAAGATTTTGACTATCTACCTTATCTATGCCCCTCATTATTTTATAGGCTTCTATAAGATCACCCCTAAACCTCCTACTCTCCAGGGAAAAAAGTCCCAGTCTATCCAACCTCTCCCTATAAGTCAAACCATCAAGTCCCGGTAGCATCCTAGTAAATCTTTCCTGAACTCTTTCCAGTTTAATAATATCCTTTCTATAATAGGGTGACCAGAACTGTACACAGTATTCCAAGTGTGGCCTTACTAATGTCTTGTACAACTTCAACAAGACATCCCAACTCATGGCTGATCTGTGATCTAACTCCATATACCTGCCTTTGGCCCATATCCCTTAATACCTTTGGTTGCCAGAAAGCTATCTATCTCAGATTTAAATTTAGCAATCGAGCTAGTATCAATTGCCGTTTGCGGAAGAGAGTTCCAAACTTCTACCACCCTTTGTGTGTAGAAATGTTTTCTAATCTCACTCCCGAAAGGTCTGGCTCTAATTTTTAGATTGTGCCCCCTACTCCTAGAATCCCCAACCAGCGGAAATAGTTTCTCTCTATCCACCCTATCCGTTCCCCTTAATATCTTATAAACTGCGATCAGATCACCCCTTAACCTTCGAAACTCCAGAGAATACAACCCCAATTTGTGTAATCTCTCTCTCGTAACTTAACCCTTGAAGTCCGGGTATCATTCTAGTAAACCTACGCTGCACTCCCTCCAAGGCCAGTATGTCCTTCCGAAGGTGCGGTGCCCAGAACTGCTCACAGTAACTCCAGGTGCGGTCTAACCAGGGTTTTGTATAGCTGCAGCATAACTTCTGCCCCCTTGTACTCCAGTCCTCGAGATATAAAGGCCAGCATTCCATTAGCCTTATTGATTATTTTCTGCACCTGTTCATGACACTTCAATGATCCATGTACCTGAACCCCTAAGTCCCTTTGGACATCCACGGGCTTTTAGCAGGAGCTGGCCATTCGGCCCCTCGAGCCTGCCCCGCCATTCAATCAGATCACGGCTGGTCTACGACCCCAACTCCACCTTCTCGCCCGATCCCCATGTCCCCCGATTGCCCCCAGCGTCCAGAAATCTATTGATCTCAGCCTCGAAAGTACACAATCACTTTGGGTGAAGACGGGTTAGAGTGTTGAGCTCGGCTGCCCTGCGCAATGGAACAGCCAGACATGATATATTTTGCAGGAAGCCTAGTGCTACTAAGACCCATGGACCAAACGCCAGCAAGTCACTCTCTGCAGGGGAGAAAATTGGAACAAATAAGGAGAATAAGCCTTTCCCCTCACTATTAAAGAACTCATGGTTAAGTAAAGAACATAAGAACATAAGAACATAAGAAATTGGAGCAGGAGTAGGCCAATCGGCCCCTCGAGCCTGCTCCGCCATTCAATAAGATCATGGCTGATCTGATCCCAACCACAAATCTAAAGAACACAAGAAGTCGGAGCAGGACCCGGCCACATAGCCCCTGGGCCCTCTCCGCCACCCACAGGGCATTGACCGATCCGAACTCAGCTTCATGTCCAATTTCCTGCCCGCTCCCCATAACCCCTAATTCCCTTTACTTCTAGGAAACTGTCTATTTCTGTTTTAAATTTATCTAATGATGTAGCTTCCACAGCTTCCTGGGGCAGCAAATTCCACAGACCGACCACCCTCTGAGTGAAGAAGTTTCTCCTCATCTCAGTTTTGAAAGAGCAGCCCCTTATTCTAAGATTATGCCCCCTAGTTCTAGTTTCACCCATCTTTGGGAACATCCTTACTGCATCCACCCGATCAAGACCCTTCACAATCTTATATGTTTCAATAAGATCGCCTCTCATTCTTCTGAACTCCAATGAGTAGAGTCCCAATCTACTCAACCTCTCCTCATATGTCCGCCCCCTCATCCCCGGGATTAACCGAGTGAACCTTCTTTGTACTGCCTCGAGAGCAAGTATGTCTTTTCTTAAGTACGGAGACCAAAACTGTATGCAGTATTCCAGGTGCGGTCTCACCAATACCTTATATAACTGCAGCAATACCTCCCTGTTTTTATATTCTATCCCCCTAGCTATGGGCCATTCATACAATCCATATCAGTAAGATCTACGCCGATACAGAAGTCCGTTCCAGTGACATATGTAAGGATCCACTCTAGTTTCACAGCGTGGTTCTTGCACAAAAACAGGCCATTCGGCCCAACTGGTCTGTGCTGGTGTTTATGCTCCGCACGAGCCTCCTCCCTCCTTAATCCATCTCACCCCAACAATATGGGACGCAGGAGGGGGGTACAGGTGAGACATTGAGAGAGGACCCCCCACAATATGGGACACAGGAGGGGGGTACAGATGTGACGTTGAGAGAGACCCCCCACTATATGGGACACAGGATGGGGTACAGATGTGACGTTGAAAGAGACCCCAACAATATGGGACACAGGAGGGGGGTACAGATGTGACGTTGAGAGAGACCCCCCACTATATGGAACACAGGAGGGGGGTACAGATGTGACGTTGAGAGAGACCCCCCACTATATGGAACACAGGAGGGGGGTACAGATGTGACGTTGAGAGAGACCCCCCACTATATGGGACACAGGAGGGGGGTACAGATGTGACGTTGAGAGAGGACCCCCCCATAATATGGGACATAGGAGGGGGTACAGATGTGACATTGAGAGAGGAACCCCCACTATATGGGACACAGGAGGGGGGTACAGATGTGATGTTGAGGGAGACCCCCCCACTATATAGGACACATGAGGGGGTACAGATGTGACGTTGAGAGAGGACCCCCCCACTATATGGGACATATGAGGGGGTACAGATGTGACATTGAGAGAGGACCCCCCCACTATATGGGACACAGGAGGGGGGTACAGATGTGACGTTGAGAGAGGACCCCCCCACTATATGGGACACAGGAGGGGGGGTACAGATGTGACATTGAGAGAGGAACCCCCACTATATGGGACACAGGAGGGGGGTACAGATGTGACGTTGAGGGAGACCCCCTCACAATATGGGGGATCTGACAATTTCCTCCCTAAACCCCTTCACCTCTTGACCCCCCCCCGCCCTTAAAAGACCATCCTTAAAACCAACCCTTTGTCGCCCAAACTTTTGATCGTGTGTTTATCTTCAACATTTTTCTGTTAACGTCACGATGAAAATAAAGGACCTGCATTTACTCGGCGTCTTCCACCGCCTCAGGACGTCCCCCAAAGCTCTTTACAGCCAACGAAGTACGTTTCTGAAGTGTGGTCACTCTTGTAATGTCGGGGAAACGCGCACAGCAAGATCCCACAAACAGCAGTGCGATAAATGACCGGGTGATCTGCTTTTTTTTTGTCAAGCGACGTCGGTCGAGGGATAAAACATTACGCGGAACTCGTCCAACGTGGCCAGGCACCGACCTCTTGCGGGAGGTGGTCTCAGCCCTGGCCAGAAACAGGAGGGGGGGGGGGGGGAACTCAGCCTGTTCCGGAGGCCCGCCGTTCTCCGAAGACGGACCGTTCAATTGGATCGTGCCTGATCTGTATCTTAACTCCATTCACCCGCCTTGGCTCTGTAACCCTTAATCCCCTCACCCAACAAAAAAAAAATCCATCAATCTCGGTTTTGAAGTTTTCAGTTGACTCCCCCACTGCCTCAACAGCTCTCTGAGGGAGAGGGTATCTGATTTCCACCCCCCCTTTGTGCGAAGAAGCTGTCTTTCCAACAACCCAGTCCCTTCATCATCTTGTAAACCTCGACCGAATCCCCCCTAAACCTACAGGGGGATATCGACAGGCTGGGTGAGTGGGCGGAGATTTGGCAGATGCAATACAATATTGGAAAATGTGAGGTTATGCACTTTGGCAGGAAAAACCGGAGAGCAAGTTATTATCTTAATGGCGAGAGACTGGAAAGCACTGCAGTTCAAAGGGATCTGGGGGTCCGAGTGCAAGAAAATCAAAAAGTTAGTTTGCAGGTGCAGCAGGTGATCAAGAAGGCCAACAGAATGTTGGCTTTTATCGCTCGGGGGGATAGGATATAAAAACAGGGAGGTATTGCTGCAGTTATATAAGGTATTGGTGAGACCGCACCTGGAATACTGCATACAGTTTTGGTCTCCGTACTTAAGAAAAGACATACTTGCTCTCCAGGCAGTACAAAGAAGGTTCACTCGGTTAATCCCGGGGATGAGGGGGTGGACATATGAGGAGAGGTTGAGTAGATTGGGACTCTACTCATTGGAGTTCAGAAGAATGAGAGGCGATCTTATTGAAACATATAAGATTGTGAAGGGGCTCGATCGGGTGGATGCGGTAAGGATGTTCCCAAGGATGGGTGAAACTAGAACTAGGGGGCGTAATCTTAGAATAAGGGGCTGCTCTTTCAAAACTGAGATGAGGAGAAACTTCTTCACTCAGAGGGTGGTAGGTCTGTGGAATTTGCTGCCCCGGGAAGCTACATCATTAAATAAATTTAAAACAGAAATAGACAGTTTCCTAGAAGTAAAGGGAATTAGGGGTTACGGGGAGCGGGCAGGAAATTGGACCTGAAATTAGATTTGAGGTTAGGATCAGATCGGCCATGATCTTATTGAATGGCGGAGCAGGCTCGAGGGGCCGATTGGCCTCCTCCTGCTCCTATTTCTTATGTTCTTATAAACCTCGACCGAATCCCCCCTAACTCTACGCTAGAGTGTGGAGTTCCTGCCTCTTTGAACCTACCTCGTTAACTAAGATGCGTCAATCTGGGAATTAATCTCGAGGCCCCCCCCAACTTTGCACCCTGGTTGCTGGGAGCTTCCTAGGCATCCGAAGGCGGAGCGGGGACGCACTGTCTTTCCCAGATCCACCGTCAAGGGGCAGGGGGTCCAAACAACAACATTTATATACGGTGCCTGTAACGTAGTAAATCGTCCCCCGAGGCCCTTCACAGGAGCGATTATCAATTCAAAATCAGACCCCGAGCCACATGAGGAGATATTAGGGACAGGTGACCGAAAGCTCGGTCAAAGAGGGAGGTTTTAAGGAGCGTCTTAAAGGAGGAGAGAGAGAGAGAGGCGGAGAGGTTTAGGGAGGGAATTCCAGAGCTCGGGGCCCGGGCGGCTGAAGGCACGGCCGCCAATGGTGGGAGCGATGGAAATCGGGGGATGGACAAGAGGCCAGAATTGGAGGAGCGCAGAGATCTGGGAGGGCCGTAGGGGCCGGAGGAGGTTACAGAGATGGGGAGGGAGAGGAGGGGATTTGAAGAGGAGGATGGAGGGTTTTAAAATCGAGGCGTTGCCGGACCCGGAGGCCGATGTGGGTCAGGGAGCGCGGCGCGAGGGGAGGTGATGGACGAACGGGACTCGGTGCGGGTCAGGACATGGCGGGGCGGTGGGGGGGGTGTCCAGCAGGAGTTTTAAGGGTTAAAGGATGTCAAACCATGAAAAGTACAGGAGTGTTTATGTAAATGTTAAATAAATCTCACTGTAAACATGTAATGTCACCAGTCCCGTGCAAACAGGCTGCGATCTGCACTTTACGGCCCTTTAAATCATTAGTGGCACTCAGGGAACCCTGTAACTGCGCTTTTTTAAACAACCGGGGGGAGTGTTTGGCCAAGGCTGGAATATGTTAAATGGGAAGCAAGTGCAGATTTGATGTTTAGTAGTTGATATGATATACGGCCGGTATAGATCATCAGAGTGGGAGCCAGTCATTGTGCTCAGTGTCGTCAGAGCCTGATTGCAAGGACCTGTGCCCGGCTCCTCACACCCTCCCTCTCCCCACATCGCCCCCAAACCCACACCCCGCTCTGGGAGGCTTTGAGAGGCGTCTGCCCTGCTTTTGCTCTGTCGCAGCCTCAGCTGTCCCCAGCGCTCTCCTGGGCGGCCTCCCGCCCTCCGCGGAACCTCAGCTCATCCCAATCTCCTGCTTGTCCCCCGTACCCTGACCCGCACCGAGTCCCGTTCGTCCATCACCTCCCCCACCGACCCCCGGCTGTGCTCGCTGACCTACATCGGCTCCCGGTCCGGGAACGCCTCGATTTTAAAATCCTCCATCCTCCTCTTCAAATCCCCTCCTCGCCCCCCCCCTCCCTATCTCTGTAACCTCCTCCAGCCCCTACGGCCCTCCCAGATCTCTGCGCTCCTCCAATTCTGGCCTCTTGTCCATCCCCCCGATTTCCATCGCTCCCACCATTGGCGGCCGTGCCTTCAGCTGCCCGGGCCCTAAGCTCTGGAATTCCCTCCCTAAACCTCTCCGCCTCTCTCTCTCTCTCTCCTCCTTTAAGACGCTCCTTAAAACCTACCTCTTTGACCGAGCCTCTGGTCACCTGTCCCTAATATCTCCTCATGTGGCGCGGTGTTAAATTTTGTCTGATAATCGCTCCTGTGAAGAGCCTCGGGACGTTTTACTACGTTAAAGGCGCCGTATGTGGAGATGTAAGTCACAAAGTCAGATCAAACCTCCTTCCCGCAAACTCCCCCACCCGATCCCGGATATCACACAAATCTACATTGGCCCTAGGACACCGGGGAGAACTCCCCTGCTCTTCAAAATATTGGCCGTGGGATCTTTTACGTCCACCTGGGAGGGCAGACGGGGCCTCGGTTTAATGTCTCATCTGAAAAACAAGAGGATACAAGAGAAAGGGGTCGGGTCCATTGGGATTGTGTACAGTGGGAGTGAATGGGAAGGGGTCGGGTCCATTGGGAATTTGTACAGTGGGAGTGAATGGGAAGGGGTCGGGTCCATTGGGATTCTGTACAGTGGGAGTGAATGGGAAGGGGTCGGGTCCATTGGGAATTTGTACAGTGGGAGTGAATGGGAAGGGGTCGGGTCCATTGGGAATTTGTACAGTGGGAGTGAATGGGAAGGGGTCGGGTCCATTGGGATTGTGTATAGTGGGAGTGAATGGGAAGGGGTCGGGTCCATTGGGATTCTGTACAGTGGGAGTGAATGGGAAGGGGTCGGGTCCATTGGGATTCTGTACAATGGGAGTGAATGGGAAGGGGTCGGGTCCATTGGGATTGTGTACAATGGGAGTGAATGGGAAGGGGTCGGGTGCATTGAGATTGTGTACAGTGGGAGTGAATGGGAAGGGGTCGGGTCCATTGGGATTGTGTATAGTGGGAGTGAATGGGAAGGGGTCGGGTCCATTGGGATTCTGTACAATGGGAGTGAATGGGAAGGGGTCGGGTCCATTGGGATTCTGTACAGTGGGAGTGAATGGGAAGGAGTCGGGTCCATTGGGATTGTGTACAGTGGGAGTGAATGATAACTGGTGGATAACAGCAGTGTATGAGATACTTGTGATATTAGTTGTTAAACCATCCCAGTTTGAGTTAATCTCCTCAGGAGGTGTTCGAGCCACAGAATCTCTCTTCGGAATGGGAATGTCCAGATCGAGCTCTCATGGGGCAGGCCCTTGGAAACAGGTACTTGGAATCGTAGAATGGTTACAGCACAGAAGGAGGCCATTCAGCCCATCGAGCCCGTGCCGGCTCTTTGTAAGAGCAATCCAGTTAGTCCCATTCCCCCGCTCTCTCCCTGTGGCCCTGCAAATTTTTTTCCCTTCAAATATTTATCCAGTTCCCTTTTGAAGGCCATGATTGAATCTGCCTCCACCACCCCCTCGGGCAGTGCATTCCAGATCCTGACCACTCGCTGGGTAAAAAAGTTTTTCCTCCTGTCGCCTTCGGTTCTTTTGCCAATCACCTTAAATCTACGTCCTCTGGTTCTTGACCCTTCCGCCAGTGGGAACAGTTTCTCTCTGTCTACTCTGTCTGGACCCTTCCTGATTTTGAACACCTCGATCAAATCTCCTCGCGACCGTCTCTGCTCTAAGGAGCAAACTTTCTGTCCAATTAGAGCGCTGTGCACAGTTCTGGTCTCCATCTTATAGAAAGGATATAGAGGCACTGGAGAGGGTGCAAAAAAAGATTCTCGAGGTCGATGCCAGAAGTGAGGGGATATCCTTATCCGGAGAGGCTGAACAGGCTGGGACTCTTTTCTCTAGAAAAGAGAAGGCTGAGGGGTGACCTGATCGAGGTCTTTGCAATTATGAAGGGGTTCGATCGGGTAGACGTAGAGAAGATGTTTTCACTTGCGGGGGGAGACCAGAACTAGGGGGGCCATAAATATAAGATAGTCACTAATAAATCCAATCGGGAAACTTCTTTACCCAGAGAGTGGTGAGAATGTGGAACTCACTCCCACATGGAGTGGTCGAGGGGAATAGCGGAGATGGATTTAAGGGGAAGCCGGATAAACACATGAGGGAGAAAGGAATAGAAGGATATGGTGATAGGGGTGAGATGAAGAGGGGAAGGAGGAGGCTCGTGTGGAGCATAAAGGCCAGCACGGACCAGTCGGGCCGAATGGCCTGTTTCTGTGCTGTGCTTTGGCCGTAACTATGCGTGCAATCTACGTAGGTAAGAAACTGCCAAATGAGACACTTGCTTGAGCGAATAATTTCTTGTATTCAAATCGAGTGTCTTGGCAGCTCCCTCGAGTAGATTGCCTGTCGGGGGGGATGACAACACGTCAAGCCGTCCCTGTCGAGTTATTTCTGTGAGTGAAGACGGTTCTCGGTGTATAATTAGCGGACTGCAGCAGCCCAGGGCCGAGCTTACTCGCAGGCAACAATGCTTCAGACTTTAGAAAGGATATTATTAAACTAGAAAGAGTGCAGAAAAGATTTACCAGGATGCTACCGGGACTTGATGGTTCGACTTATAGGGAGAGGTTGGATAGACTGGGACTTTTTTCCCTGGAGAGTAGGAGGTTTAGGGGTGATCTTATAGAAGCCTATAAAATAATGAGGGGCATAGATAAGGTAGACAGTCAAAATCTTTTCCCAAAGGTAGGGGGGTCTATAACGAGGGGGCATAGATTTAAGGTGAGAGGGGAGAGATACAAAAGGGTCCAGAGGGGCAATTTTTTCGCTCAAAGGGTGGTGAGTGTCTGGAACGAGCTGCCAGAGGCAGTAGTAGAGGCGGGTACAATTTTGTCTTTTAAAAAGCATTTGGACAGTTACATGGGTAAGATGGGTATCGAGGGATATGGGCCAAGTGCTGGCAATTGGGACTAGCTTAGTGGTATAAACTGGGCGACATGGACATGTTGGGCCGAAGGGCCTGTTTCCATGTTGTAAACTTCTATGATTCTATGATTCTGGTCCCCCTCCTCCCCCTCCTCCCCCTCCTCCTCCTCCTCCTCTCTTACTTCTCCCTCCTACAGTCTTCAGGCTGTTGCAAGCCAGACTTGAGATAACCGGATCGCTGCTTTCTTTAATTTTTCTCCGATCTGTTCAACAGTAATGAGAGAGAGAGAGAGAGAGAGAGAGAAAGTAAATAAATCTGTTTTAGCCCTGCAGGGCACCTCGGCGCACTGTGTTTGAAATCAAGAGAATTGCTTCTGGCTCACTTCTGCGAGCAGCTATTATTCTCTCTCTCTCTCCCTCTCTCTCTCTCTGCGTCGAAACGATTGCAAGGCGTTGAAACCGTCTGGAGATTATCATCCCTGGGATTCGCTCGCTTGAAGAGAAATAAGCGTAACTTTGAGGGGCACTTGCCGGGAGTGGGTGCGAGAGGGGCCCGGCGGCCAGGGGATCATTTAAATAAACGACAAGGGATTCTGCCTGCGGGCAGGCTACGGTGGGGGGATGCGTCTCGCTAATTGGTTGCAGACGAGCTCACCTCTGGGAATTCAGCGAAAATTGCTGCTCAGCACATAAATCACCCAGTCCCGCTGTCACCAGTCATCGGCGGGGGAGGGGTGCTGGGTGGGTTGGGGGGGAAAATAGAAGACCCTTTCGGGGCGTCAGTTAACGCGGAGACAGCCTTGATAAACACCTTCACTCCCGACCCTCCCCGCCCACACACACACACCCCCCGACGTTTCAGACTGACCGGGAGATTGGGGACTCGCTGCTGCCAGCTCAGTGTTTTTAGCCTTCTCCAGTGCCTCTATATCCTTTCGGTAATATGGGGACCAGAACTGTGCACAGTGTTCCAAGTGTGGTCTAACCAAGGTACATGGAGACCAGAACTGTGCACAGTGCTCCCAGTGTGGTCTAACCAAGGTATATGGAGACCAGAACTGTGCACAGTGCTCCGAGTGTGGTCTAACCAAGGTATATGGGGACCAGAACTGTGCACAGTGCTCCAAGTGTGGTCTAACCAAGGTATATGGAGACCAGAACTGTGCACAGTGCTCCCAGTGTGGTCTAACCAAGGTATATGGAGACCAGAACTGTGCACAGTGCTCCCAGTGTGGTCTAACCAAGGTATATGGAGACCAGAACTGTACACAATGCTCCAAGTGTGGTCTAACCAAGGTATATGGAGACCAGAACTGTGCACAGTGCTCCCAGTGTGGTCTAACCAAGGTATATGGAGACCAGAACTGTGCACAGTGCTCCCAGTGTGGTCTAACCAAGGTATATGGAGACCAGAACTGTGCACAGTGCTCCGAGTGTGGTCTAACCAAGGTACATGGAGACCAGAACTGTGCACAGTGCTCCCAGTGTGGTCTAACCAAGGTATATGGAGACCAGAACTGTTCACAGTGCTCCAAGTGTGGTCTAACCAACGTATATGGAGACCAGAACTGTGCACAGTGCTCCCAGTGTGGTCTAACCAAGGTACATGGAGACCAGAACTGTGCACAGTGCTCCAAGTGGGGTCCAACCAATGTACATGGAGACCAGAACTGTTCACAGTGCTCCAAGTGTGGTCTAACCAATGTACATGGAGACCAGAACTGTGCACAATGCTCCAAGTGTGGTCTAACCAAGGTACATGGAGACCAGAACTGTGCACAGTGCCCCAAGTGTGGTCTAACCAAGGTACATGGAGACCAGAACTGTGCACAGTGCTCCAAGTGTGGTCTAACCAAGGTACATGGAGACCAGAACTGTGCACAGTGCTCCAAGTGTGGTCTAACCCAGGTATATGGAGACCAGAACTGTGCACAGTGCTCCCAGTGTGGTCTAACCAAGGTATATGGAGACCAGAACTGTGCACAGTGCTCCCAGTGTGGTCCAACCAAGGTATATGGAGACCAGAACTGTGCACAGTGCTCCAAGTGTGGTCTAACCAAGGTATATGGAGACCAGAACTGTGCACAGTGCTCCGAGTGTGGTCTAACCAAGGTATATGGCTGCAATACAACACCCAGGAAGTGGAAGGGTGTTTTGGAATTGGTCTAAGAGACAGAGAAAAAGACTGGAGAGCACGGCCACACCGACAGAGACAGAGTTCCCCTCGTTCAGTGCCGTGAGGCTCACTGTGACCAAGGACTTGTTTTCCTTACTTAGACTTGCATCAAATTTACAGCAGAAGGAGGCCATTCGGCCCGTCGTGCCTGTGCTGGCTCTTTGAAAGAGCTATCCAATGAGTCCCACTCTTCCCCCACGCCCTGCTCTTTCCCCCGTAACCCTGCAATTCTTTATCCTTGGAGTATTTACCCATATTCCCTTTCGAATGTTATTATTGAATCTGCTTCCCTTTCAGGCAGCGCATTCCAGGTCGTAACATTAAAAAAGTTCTCCTCATCTCCCCTTTGGGATCTTAGTGGAGACATCTTCTCTACGTCTACCCTATCGAACCCCTTCATAATTTTAGAGACCTCTATCAGGTCACCCCTCAGCCTTCCCTTTTCGAGAGAGAAGAGCCCCTGTTCAGCCTTTCCTGATGGTTATAACCTCTCGGTTCTGGTATCATCCTTGCAAATCTTTTTTCCTCCTTCTCCAGTGCCTCTATATCATTTCTGTAATATGGAGACCAGAACTGTGCACAGTGCTTCAAGTGTGGTCTAACCAAGGTACGTGGAGACCAGAACTGTGCACAGTGCTCCAAGTGTGGTCTAACCAAGGTATGTGGAGACCAGAACTGTGCACAGTGCTCCAAGTGTGGTCTAACCAAGGTACGTGGAGACCAGAACTGTGCACAGTGCTCCAAGTGTGGTCTAACCAAGGTATATGGAGACCAGAACTGTGCACAGTGCTCCAAGTGTGGTCTAACCCAGGTATATGGAGACCAGAACTGTGCACAGAGCTCCAAGTGTGGTCTAACCAAGGTATATGGAGACCAGAACTGTGCACAGTGCTCCAAGTGTGGTCTAACCAAGGTATATGGAGACCAGAACTGTGCACAGTGCTCCAAGTGTGGTCTAACCCAGGTATATGGAGACCAGAACTGTGCACAGTGCTCCAAGTGTGGTCTAACCAAGGTATATGGAGACCAGAACTGTGCACAGTGCTCCAAGTGTGGTCGAACCAAGGTATATGGAGACCAGAACTGTGCACAGTGCTCCAAGTGTGGTCTAACCAAGGTATATGGAGACCAGAACTGTGCACAGTGCTCCAAGTGTGGTCGAACCCAGGTTCGATACAAGTTTAACATAACTTCACTGCTTTTCAATTTTATTTCTCTAGTAATGAACTCCAGTGCTTGATTGGCAGTTTTTATGGCCTCATTAACCTGCTTCGCTACTTTTAATGATTTGTGAATCTGTATTTCCTGATCCCTTTGCGCCTCTATCCCATTTAGACTGGCCTCAGTACTGACCCTCCGACAGTGCAGCGCTCCCTCAGTACTGACCCTCCGACAGCGCAGTGCTCCCTCAGAACTGACCCTCCGACAGTGCGGCGCTCCCTCAGTACTGACCCTCCGACAGTGCAGAGCTCCCTCAGTACTGACCCTCCGACAGTGCAGCGTTCCCTCAGTACTGACCCTCCCACAGCGCAGCGCTCCCTCAGTACTGCCCCTCCAACAGTGCGGCGCTCCCTCAGTACTGCCCCTCCGACAGTGCGGCGCTCCCTCAGTACTGCCCCTCCGACAGTGCGGCGCTCCCTCAGTACTGACCCTCCGACAGTGCGGCGCTCCCTCAGTACTGACCCTCCGACAGTGCGGCGCTCCCTCAGTACTGACCCACCGACAGTGCGGCGCTCCCTCAGTACTGACCCTCCGACAGTGCGGCGCTCCCTCAGTACCGACCCTCCGACAGTGCGGCGCTCCCTCAGTACTGACCCTCTGACAGTGCGGCGCTCCCTCAGTACTGCCCCTCCGACAGTGCAGCGCTCCCTCAGTACTGACCCTCTGACAGTGCGGCGCTCCCTCAGTACTGACCCTCCGACAGTGCGGCGCTCCCTCAGTACTGACCCTCCGACAGCGCAGCGCTCCCTCAGTACTGACCCTCCCACAGTGCGGCGCTCCCTCAGTACTGACCCTCCGACAGCGCGGCGCTCCCTCAGTACTGACCCTCCGACAGCGCGGCGCTCCCTCAGTACTGACCCTCCGACAGCGCGGCGCTCCCTCAGTACTGACCCTCCGACAGCGCGGCGCTCCCTCAGTACTGACCCTCCGACAGTGCAGCGCTCCCTCAGTACTGACCCTCCGACAGCGCAGCGCTCCCTCAGTACTGACACCAGGAGTGCCGTCCTGGAATATGTGCTCAAGTCTCACGTAGCGTGTGGGGGCCTGAGTTCACAACCTTCTGTCTCAGAGGCGAGAGAGAGAGAGAGAGAGAGAGAGAGCTTCCCACTGAGTTACAGCTGACACTGTAAAGGTTGAAGACCACCTCAGAGGTGACGCGGGCAGGGGGGGCCCCGATTGTAAAGATAAACACTATCAGCGTGTTGGAGTTGTAGCGAACAGTCCTGGGCGGCCTGATGTATGCTCGGCGATCCCAGGAACCAGGTCGAGCTCGTTGACCCATTCAACACTGAATTTTTATTGTCGGCCGTAAATTTGCTGAACGCAAGCAGAGCGAGGGAGTAATTCCCACTTATATTCCTGGTCAATTTTCGGAACGGAGCCCCACCCCTCTCCTTACAAGGACGAGGGGCCGCCTACACACCTCGCATTGCAAATGAACAAAAAACCCCAACCCCTTTTCCGACGGGCCGCGTTTGCTCTCCTTCTCCCCCACGTCCTCCCTTCCAAATCTCCCCGCACACCCCCCCCCTGCCCCGGTTGCCTCTCCATGTGTGTACGGAGAAAGAGCAGCCCTTCATAAATATCTCGCCCAGTGGCGGAGTAAAACTGTCAGCTTCGAGAGAATGTATCTTCTCTTGCTGGTTTTTCGGTTCATTCTGGCTCACCCATGCCTCCTCGTGTCCCAACACGAGATGCCCTGTGAGGTGCTCTGTGTTTAGGGGTGGGTGGGACCACATGAGGAGACATTAGGGACAGGGGACCAAAAGCTCGGTCAAAGAGGTAGGTTTTAAGGAGCGTCTTAAAGGAGGAGAGAGAGCGAGAGAGAGGCGGAGAGGTTCAGGGAGGGAATTCCAGAGCTCGGGGCCCGGGCGGCTGATTGCACGGCCGCCAATGGTGGGAGCGATGGAAATCGGGGGGATGGACAAGAGGCCAGAATTGGAGGAGCGCGGAGATCTGGGAGGGTCGTAGGGGCTGGAGGAGGAGGTTACAGGGATAGGGAGGAGGGGAGGGGATTTGAACAGGAGGATGGGAATTTTTGAAATCGAGGCGTTCCCAGACCGGGAGCAGGTGTGGGTCAGCGAGCGCAGCGGGGCGGGTGGGTGGGTGATGGGCGAAGGGGACTCGGTGGCGAGTTAGGACACGGGGGGGCGAGCAGAGTTTTGGATGAGCTGGAGTTTAGGGAGGGTGGAAGCCAGGGGAGGGGGTGGGGGCCGGCCAGGCGCCCTGGTCAGATTAGCACAGAAACTCACCGGAAAGCGTTTCAGCATTGCAAAGCTTGTAAAAACCAAGAGAAGAATGTGGATGAATTTGACACTCTGGGATATAAAACTTGGCTGAGTCGCGCACATCTGGCCCAGCATCTGGCAATGGAATCAACTGCGCTCATGGCAGAAACGCCAGGAAAAGCCGAGCCGACCCGTGATCACCCCAGTCGCTGCCCTTCCCCCTCCCTGCTCCCCCCCCCGCCCCCCCCGGCTTGCCTCCCATCCACCGCCCTCCGTAAACTCCAGCTCATCCAAAAACTCCTGCTTGCCCCGTATCCCGACTCGCGCCGGGCCTTGTTCGCCCATCACCCACCCCCGCCCCGTTGCTCGCTGGCCCACACTGGCTCCCGGAGTCCGGCAAATCCTCGATTTTAAAAGTCTCATCCTCGTGTTCAAATCCCCTCCATGGTCTCCTCGCACCCCCTCCCTATCTCTGTAACCTCCTCCAGCCCCTACGACCCTCCCAGATCTCTGCGCTCCTCCGATTCTGGCCTCTCGTCCATCCCCCCCGATTTCCATCGCTTCCCACCATTGGCGGCTGTGCCTTCAGCTGCCCGGGGCCCCGAGCTCTGGAATTCCCTCCCTAAACCTCTCCGCCTCCCTCTCTCTCTCTCCGCCTTTAAGACGCTCCTTAAAACCCACCTCTTTGACCGAGTTTTTGGTCACCTGTCCCTAATATCTCCTTATGTGGCTCGGTGTCTGATTTCTGTCTGATTTACCCTCCTGTGCAGCAACTTGGGGGACGTTTTACTACTATAGGAACAGGAGAAGGCCATTCAGCCCCTCGAGCCTGCTCCTCCATTTGATAAGATCATGGCTGATCTGTGATCTAACTCCATATACCTGCCTTTGGCCCATATCCCTTAATACCTTTGGTTGCCAAAAAGCTATCTATCTCAGATTTAAATTTAGCAATTGAGCTAGTATCAATTGCCGTTTGCGGAAGAGAGTTCCAAACTTCTACCACCCTTTGTGTGTAGAAATGTTTTCTAATCTCACTCCTGAAAGGTCTGGCTCTAATTTTTAGACTGTGCCCCCTACTCCTAGAATCCCCAACCAGCGGAAATAGTTTCTCTCTATCCACCCTATCCGTTCCCCTTAATATCTTATAAACTTCGATCAGATCACCCCTTAACCTTCGAAACTCCAGAGAACACAATCCCAATTTGTGTAATCTCTCCTCGTAACTTAACCCTTGAAGTCCGGGTATCATTCTAGTGAACCTACGCTGCACTCCCTCCAAGGCCAATATGTCCTTCCGAAGGTGCGGTGCCCAGAACTGCTCACAGTACTCCAGGTGCGGTCTGACCAGGGTTTTGTATAGCTGCAGCATAACTTCTGCCCCCTTGTACTCCAGTCCTCGAGATATAAAGGCCAGCATTCCATTAGCCTTATTGATTATTTTCTGCACCTGTTCATGACACTTCAATGATCTATGTACCTAAACCCCTCGGTCCCTTTGGACATCCACTGTTTTTAACTTACCATTGTTTCAAATATCTCATCTCTGATTCAATGTCCTTCAAGGCTGAGCCTCGGAGACGAAAATGAGAGAGCAATTTCTATTCAGTGACCCTCCGACTGCAAAAGCACACGTCAGAGGGCAAAGGCCAGACTCTTGAGGTCGAACACAGGTCAGTCCCACAAATCTTGTATGTTGGCAGGTGCTGGTAAATTTCAGGCTCCAGGTTGGAAGGGACCAGCATAAAATGACTGGCTTTCTTCATTTCTGTTTCACGTTTGAAACTTTGAGTTGTGTTGCCTTAAGTATGACAAATGGATTGGATGAAAGAGTTTTATCCAGATAAATGTGAGGTGATGCAGTTTGGTAGATCGAATCGGGCCAGGACCTACTCCGTTAATGGTAGGGCGTTGGGGAGAGTTATAGAACAAAGAGATCTAGGAGTACAGGTTCATAGCTCCTTGAAAGTGGAGTCACAGGTGGATAGGGTGGTGAAGAAGGCATTCGGCATGCTTGGTTTCATTGGTCAGAACATTGAATACAGGAGTTGGGATGTCTTGTTGAAGTTGTACAAGACATTAGTAAGGCCACACTTGGAATACTGTGTACAGTTCTGGTCACCCTATTATAGAAAGGATATTATTAAACTAGAAAGAGTGCAGAAAAGATTTACTAGGATGCTACCGGGACTTGATGGTTTGACTTATAGGGAGAGGTTGGATAGACTGAGACTTTTTTCCCTGGAGAGTAGGAGGTTAAGGGGTGATCTTATAGAAGTCTATAAAATAATGAGGGGCATAGATAAGGTAGATAGTCAAAATCTTTTCCCAAAGGTAGGGGAGTCTATAACGAGGGGACATAGATTTAAGGTGAGAGGGGAAAGATACAAAAGGGTCCAGAGGGGCAATTTTTTCACTCAAAGGGTGGTGAGCGTCTGGAACGAGCTGCCAGAGGCAGTAGTAGAGGCGGGTACAATTTTGTCTTTTAAAAAGCATTTGGACAGTTACATGGGTAAGATGGGTATAGAGGGATATGGGCCAAGTGCAGGCAATTGGGACTAGCTTAGTGGCATAAACTGGGCGACATGGACATGTTGGGCCGAAGGGCCTGTTTCCATGTTGTAAACTTCTATGATTCTATGATTCTATGACAGATCAGTAAACAGAAATACATAGGTAGATTGATTGATGGATAGATATATAGGTATATAGATAGAGAGTGGGACCAATGACTGTATAGATTTTAAAACAGATTATGATTGAAAAGTTGCATTCCCTTTAATCAATAACTAAATTCTTGACATATGTTCCATTGTCATCTGTATTCATCCGATCATTGATTTGTACTCCACTGATAAGAAATGGGAGCAGGAGGAGGCCATTCGGCCCCTCGAGCCTGCTCCGCCATTTAATCAGATCGTGGCTGATCTTCGACCTCAACTCCACTTTCCCGCCCGATCCCTCGATTCCCCCAGAGTCCAAAAATCCATCGATCTCAGTCTTGAATATACTCAACGACTCAGCATCCACAGCCCTCTGGGGTGGAGAATTCCAAAGATTCACAACCCTCTGAGTGAAGAAATTCCTCCTCATCTCAGTCCTAAATGGCCGACCCCTTACCCTGAGACTATGCCCCCTGGTTCTAGACTCTCCAGCCAGGGGAAACAGCCTCTCAGCATCTACCCTGTCAAGCCCCCTCTTAGAATCTTACATGTTTCAATGAGATCCCCTCTCATTCTTCTAAACTCCAGAGAGTATCGGCCCATTCTACTCAATCTCTCCTCATAGGACAACCCTCTCATCCCAGGAATCAATCTAGTGAACCTTCGTTGTACCGCCTCTAAGGCGAGTATATCCTTCCTTAGATAAGGAGACCAAAACTGTACCCAGTGCTCCAGGGGAGGTCTCACCAAAGCCCCGTACAATTGTAGTAAGACTTCCTTACTCTTGTACTCAAACCCCCCCTTGCAATAAAAGCCAACATACCATTTGCCTTCCTTATTGCTTACTGTATCTGCATGCTAACTTTTTGTGTTTCTTGTACGAGGACACCCAAATCCCTCTGAACACCAACATTTAATAGTTTCTCAACATTTAAAAAATATTCTGCTTTTCTATTCTTCCTACCAAAGTGAATAACCTCACATTTCCCCACATTAGACTCCATCTGCCACCTTCTCGCCCACTCACTTAACCTGTCGATATCCCTTTGCAGACTCTTTGTGTCCTCCTCACAGCTTACTTTCCCACCTAGCTTTGTATCGTCAGCAAACTCGGATAAATTACACTCGGTCCCTTCGTCTAAGTCATTAATATATGATACATAATATATATAACAATGATCATTGATTTGTAATCTACTGATCATTGATTTGTACTCCACTGATCATTGATTTGTAATCTACTGATCATTGATTTGTAATCTACTGATCATTGATTTGTAATCTACTGATCGTTGATTTGTACACTACTGATCGTTGATTTGTAATCTACTGATCGTTGATTTGTACACTACTGATCGTTGATTTGTAATCTACTGATCGTTGATTTGTAATCTACTGATCGTTGATTTGTACTCTACTGATCATTGATTTGTACTCTACTGATCATTGATTTGTACTCTACTGATCGTTGATTTGTACTCCACTGATCGTTGATTTGTAATCTACTGATCATTGATTTGTAATCTACTGATCATTGATTTGTAATCTACTGATCATTGATTTGTACTCTACTGAACATTGATTTGTAATCTACTGATCGTTGATTTGTATTCTACTGATCGTTGATTTGTACTCTACTGATCATTGATTTGTAATCTACTGATCATTGATTTGTACTCTACTGAACATTGATTTGTAATCTACTGATCGTTGATTTGTACTCTACTGATCGTTGATTTGTACTCTACTGATCATTGATTTGTACTCCACTGATCATTGATTTGTAATCTACTGATCGTTGATTTGTAATCTACTGATCGTTGATTTGTACTCTACTGATCGTTGATTTGTACTCTACTGATCATTGATTTGTACTCCACTGATCATTGATTTGTAATCTACTGATCATTGATTTGTAATCTACTGATCATTGATTTGTACTCTACTGAACATTGATTTGTAATCTACTGATCGTTGATTTGTATTCTACTGATCGTTGATTTGTACTCTACTGATCATTGATTTGTAACCTACTGATCGTTGATTTGTAATCTACTGATCATTGATTTGTACTCTACTGATCGTTGATTTGTAATCTACTGATCATTGATTTGTAATCTACTGATCATTGATTTGTAATCTACTGATCATTGATTTGTAATCTACCGATCGTTGATTTGTAATCTACTGATCATTGATTTGTACTCTACTGATCGTTGATTTGTAATCTACTGAACATTGATTTGTAATCTACTGATCATTGATTTGTAATCTACTGATCATTGATTTGTAATCTACCGATCGTTGATTTGTAATCTACTGATCATTGATTTGTACTCTACTGATCGTTGATTTGTACTCTACTGATCATTGATTTGTAATCTACTGATCATTGATTTGTACTCTACTGATCATTGATTTGTAATCTACTGATCGTTGATTTGTAATCTACTGATCATTGATTTGTACTCTACTGATCATTGATTTGTAATCTACTGATCGTTGATTTGTAATCTACTGATCATTGATTTGTACTCTACTGATCGTTGATTTGTAATCTACTGATCATTGATTTGTACTCTACTGATCATTGATTTGTAATCTACTGATCGTTGATTTGTAATCTACTGATCATTGATTTGTACTCTACTGATCGTTGATTTGTAATCTACTGAACATTGATTTGTAATCGACTGATCATTGATTTGTACTCTACTGAACATTGATTTGTACTCCACTGAACATTGATTTGTAATCTACTGATCATTGATTTGTAATCTACTGATCATTGATTTGTAATCTACCGATCGTTGATTTGTAATCTACTGATCATTGATTTGTACTCTACTGATCGTTGATTTGTACTCTACTGATCATTGATTTGTAATCTACTGATCATTGATTTGTACTCTACTGATCATTGATTTGTAATCTACTGATCGTTGATTTGTAATCTACTGATCATTGATTTGTACTCTACTGATCATTGATTTGTAATCTACTGATCGTTGATTTGTAATCTACTGATCATTGATTTGTACTCTACTGATCGTTGATTTGTAATCTACTGATCATTGATTTGTACTCTACTGATCATTGATTTGTAATCTACTGATCGTTGATTTGTAATCTACTGATCATTGATTTGTACTCTACTGATCGTTGATTTGTAATCTACTGAACATTGATTTGTAATCGACTGATCATTGATTTGTACTCTACTGAACATTGATTTGTACTCCACTGATCGTTGATTTGTAATCTACTGATCGTTGATTTGTAATCTACTGATCGTTGATTTGTAATCTACTGATCATTGATTTGTAATCTACTGATCATTGATTTGTACTCTACTGATCATTGATTTGTCATCTACTGATCATTGATTTGTACTCTACTGATCATTGATTTGTAATCTACTGATCATTGATTTGTACTCTACCGATCGTTGATTTGTAATCTACCGATCGTTGATTTGTAATCTACTGAACGTTGATTTGTACTCCACTGATTGTTGATTTGTAATCTACTGATCGTTGATTTGTAATCTACTGATCGTTGATTTGTAATCTACTGAACTTTGATTTGTAATCTACTGATTGTTGATTTGTAATCTACTGATCGTTGATTTGTAATCTACTGATCGTTGATTTGTACTCTACTGATCGTTGATTTGTACTCTACTGATCGTTGATTTGTAATCTACTGATCGTTGATTTGTAATCTACTGATCGTTGATTTGTACTCTACTGAACATTGATTTGTAATCTACTGATCATTGATTTGTACTCTACTGATCGTTGATTTGTACTCTACTGATCATTGATTTGTAATCTACTGATCGTTGATTTGTACTCTACTGATCGTTGATTTTTACTCGACTGATCATTGATTTGTGCTCCACTGATCGTTGATTTGTATTCCACTGATCATTGATTTGTACACTACTGATCATTGATTTGTAATCTACTGATCATTGATTTGTAATCTACCGATCATTGATTTGTAATCTACCGATCGTTGATTTGTAATCTACTGATCATTGATTTGTACTCTACTGATCGTTGATTTGTAATCTACTGAACATTGATTTGTAATCTACTGATCATTGATTTGTAATCTACTGATCATTGATTTGTAATCTACCGATCGTTGATTTGTAATCTACTGATCATTGATTTGTACTCTACTGATCGTTGATTTGTACTCTACTGATCATTGATTTGTAATCTACTGATCATTGATTTGTACTCTACTGATCATTGATTTGTAATCTACTGATCGTTGATTTGTAATCTACTGATCATTGATTTGTACTCTACTGATCATTGATTTGTAATCTACTGATCGTTGATTTGTAATCTACTGATCATTGATTTGTACTCTACTGATCGTTGATTTGTAATCTACTGATCATTGATTTGTACTCTACTGATCATTGATTTGTAATCTACTGATCGTTGATTTGTAATCTACTGATCATTGATTTGTACTCTACTGATCGTTGATTTGTAATCTACTGAACATTGATTTGTAATCGACTGATCATTGATTTGTACTCTACTGAACATTGATTTGTACTCCACTGATCGTTGATTTGTAATCTACTGATCGTTGATTTGTAATCTACTGATCGTTGATTTGTAATCTACTGATCATTGATTTGTAATCTACTGATCATTGATTTGTACTCTACTGATCATTGATTTGTCATCTACTGATCATTGATTTGTACTCTACTGATCATTGATTTGTAATCTACTGATCATTGATTTGTACTCTACCGATCGTTGATTTGTAATCTACCGATCGTTGATTTGTAATCTACTGAACGTTGATTTGTACTCTACTGATTGTTGATTTGTAATCTACTGATCGTTGATTTGTAATCTACTGATCGTTGATTTGTAATCTACTGAACTTTGATTTGTAATCTACTGATTGTTGATTTGTAATCTACTGATCGTTGATTTGTAATCTACTGATCGTTGATTTGTACTCTACTGATCGTTGATTTGTAATCTACTGATCGTTGATTTGTAATCTACTGATCGTTGATTTGTACTCTACTGAACATTGATTTGTAATCTACTGATCATTGATTTGTACTCTACTGATCGTTGATTTGTACTCTACTGATCGTTGATTTGTACTCTACTGATCATTGATTTGTAATCTACTGATCGTTGATTTGTACTCTACTGATCGTTGATTTTTACTCGACTGATCATTGATTTGTGCTCCACTGATCGTTGATTTGTATTCCACTGATCATTGATTTGTACACTACTGATCATTAATTTGTACTCTACTGATCATTGATTTGTGCTCTACTGATCGTTGATTTGTAATCTACTGATCGTTGATTTGTAATCTACTGATCGTTGATTTGTACTCTACTGATCGTTGATTTGTAATGTACTGATCGTTGATTTGTAATCTACTGATCGTTGATTTTTAATCTACTGAACGTTGATTTGTAATCTACTGATCGTTGATTTGTAATCTACTGATTGTTGATTTGTAATCTACTGAACGTTGATTTGTAATCTACTGAACATTGATTTGTAATCTGCTGATCGTTGATTTGTAATCTACTGAACGTTGATTTGTACTCTACTGATTGTTGATTTGTAATCTACTGATCGTTGATTTGTAATCTACTGATCGTTGATTTGTAATCTACTGATCGTTGATTTGTAATCTACTGATCGTTGATTTGTAATCTACTGATCGTTGATTTGTAATCTGCCGTGAGCACCGGGCACAGAATCACCACCTCCATCTTAATGCATTTCCAAATAGTTTTTCCTTCACTTTCTCTGTCTTGCTGATCTGACCGGCCAGTGTTTCCCCTCCCACTTTCCTGAGATACTGACCAAATGTGGCGGTGTTTCCTTTGGCTGTCAGTTAATTGGGGGGGGGCGGAGGCGGAGTCGGGGGGGGTTTTGCTGGAAGCCCGACTGTCGACCTGATCTCGCCCCGGCCGCTGCGATTACGCTGCGATCAATCCCACGTCGATGTTCTTGGGGGAGGGTGTTTAAGGCAATAACTGTAGCTCGTGCCTCAGCCCCACGTGCCTGGTGACGGCTGAAATAATTCTAATCGAAAAATTATTTTCCATCTCCTCCTCACCCAGTGCAATTGCACGGAAGGAGGCCATTCAGCCCATCGAGCCTGTGCCGGCCCTGTGCACGAGCAATCCAGCTAGTCTCGCGCCCCCCATATCCCTGCACATTTTTTCCCTTCAAGTGTTTATCCGGTTCCCTTTTGAAGGCCATGATTGAATCTGCCTCCACCACCCCCTCGGGCAGTGCATTCCAGATCCTAACCACTCGCTGCGTAAAAAAGTTTTTCCTCATGTCGCCTTTGGTTCTTTTGCCAGTCACCTTAAATCTACGTCCTCTGGTTCTTGACCCTTCCGCCAATGGGAACAGTTTCCCTCTATCTACTCTGTCTAGACCCTTCATGATTTTGAACACCTCGATCAAATCCCCTCCCAACCTGAGGTGCTAACAGAACTGAGAAAGATACAGAAACATAGAAACATGGAAAATAGGAGCAGGAGTAGGCCATTCGGCCCTTCGAGCCTGCCCCGCCATTCAATATGATCATGGCTGATCCTCGATCTCAATACCATGTTCCCGCTCTCTCCCCATGCCCCTTGATGCCTTTTGTGTCTAGAAATCTATCCAGCTCCTTCTTAAATATATTCAGTGATTGGCCTCCGCAGCCTTCTGTGGTAGAGAATTCCACAGGTTCACCACCCTCTGAGTGAAGAAATTTCTCCTCATCTCAGCCCTGAACGTCCTACCCCCGTATCCTGAGACTGTGAGCCCCTCTCGTTCTGGACCCTCCCCAGCCAGGGGAAACACCCTCCCTGCATCCAGTCTGTCAGAATTTTATACGTTTCAATGAGATCCCCTCTCATTCTTCTAAACTCGAGTGAATACAGGCCGGGTCGGCCCAATCTCTCCTCGTACGACAGTCCTGCCATCCCAGGGATGAACCTTCGCTGCACTCCCTCCATGGCAAGGGCATCCTTTCTCAGGCGAGGAGACCAAAACTGCTCACAATACTCCAGGTGCGGTCTCACCGAGTCCCTGTATAACTGCAGTAAGTCAGAAATATGCAGTAAATCTGAGTATTTTCTTAATGGGGCTTTGTCGCCGAGCTACACAGATCACAAAACGCGAGTGGACAGGTACAGGAAATCATTGAAAAGGCTGCTGGAGCGTTGGCCGTTATCTCGAGGGGGCTGGAATACGAAAGGGATGTTGGAGGTGATGCTTCAGTTGTACCGAGCTCTGGTCGGACTCCATCTGGAGGTAGACTGCGTCCAGTTCCGGGCACCGCACCTCCGGAGGGATAATTTGTCCTCGGAGTGGGTGCAGAGCAGATTCACTCGTTTTTGCCGCTGGCAGTTTGGGACGTTTCTTACGCCAAGGCTCCGTGTGAATGAAGCTCTTTACAGTCACTGGAGGTGAGCAGAAAGTAAAGGCTCAGATTGTAAATATGTTAAGGTCACAAACAGACACAGACACAAAGACAGACAGACAGACACACACACACAGACAGACAGACACACAGACAGACAGACACACACACAGACAGACACACACATGGACAGAGACACACAGACAGACGCACAGGCACAGACACACAGACAGACAGACACAGACAGACACACACAGACAGACACACACACACACAGACACAAACAGACAGACAGACATACACAGACAGACACACACAGACAGACACACACACAGACAGACAGACACACACACACACAGACAGACACACAGACAGACACACACAGACAGACGCACAGACACAGACATGCAGACAGACACACACACACACACAGACAGACACACACACACAGACACAGATACACACAGACAGACACAGACACACACACACAGACAGACAGACACAGACAGACACAGACAGACACACACACAGACAGACACACACACAGACAGAGACACACAGACAGACGCACAGACACAGACACACAGACAGACAGACACAGACACACACACAGACAGAGACACACAGACAGACACACACACAGACACAGACACACAGACAGACACAGACACAGATAGACAGATACAGACACACAGACACACACACACACACACACACACAGACACACACACAGACAGATGCACAGACACAGGCACACAGACAGATACACACACACAGACACAGACACACAGACACACACACACACAGACACGGGCACACAGACAGATACACACACACACAGACACACACACACACAGACAGACACAGACAGACACACACACAGACAGACACACACACACACACAAACAGACAGACAGACATACACAGACAGACACACACAGACAGACAGACACACACACAGACACACACACACACACAGACAGACACACAGACAGACACACACAGACAGACGCACAGACACAGACACGCAGACAGACACACACACACACACACAGACAGACACACACAGACACAGATACACACAGACAGACACAGACACACACACACACAGACAGACACAGACAGACACACACACAGACAGACACACACACAGACTGAGACACACAGACAGACGCACAGACACAGACACACAGACAGACACAGACACACACACAGACAGAGACACACAGACAGACACACACACAGACAGACACAGACACAGATAGACAGATACAGACACACAGACACACACACACACACACAGACACACACACAGACAGATACACACACACAGACACAGACACACAGACAGATACACACACACACAGACACACACACACACAGACACAGACACACAGACAGATACACACACACAGACACAGACACACAGACAGACACACAGACACACACACAGACACGCACACAGGCACAGACACTCACAGAGACACAGACATACACACAGGCACGCACAGACACAGACAGAGACAGACACCGATACAGACACACACACACAGACACGCACACAGACACTCACAGAGACACACACGCACACAGACACAGACACACAGACACAGACACTCACACAGACATACAGAGACACAGACATTCACATAGACATACACAAACACACACACACAGACGCACAAACACCTCTGCTGGCAGAATCCACTCCGGTAATCTGCATACATCAAGCATTGAGTGAGGGAAGTGACAGTGAGCTGATGGAAATTCATATTCCACGTGTCCTCGGTGACTTCTCTCTCAGATCTACGCACAGGTAAAACCACGATAGATACAATTCGAGTGGTGAAGGGATCCTTTTCTGACTGAGAGCTGCGTCGCATTATAGCAGGAATAAGCAGAGAGTTCAGGGTGATGGGAGCTGCCTGACGCTGGATTGCCCTTTTCACTGACCCCATCGTCCTTGTTTACGTCTTCTCCCTTGTCTTTTTTTAACACGCTGCCTTTGGTGGTTAATGAGGGCCGAGGTGCGGAGGGGGGAATTCGCCCGGTTTCAAATTGATGCCTGACTCCTCTCTCTTCACAGTC
>NC_090370.1:675118-707618 GCF_035084215.1 Heptranchias perlo | reverse complement strand
CTGTCGGAGGGTCAGTACTGAGGGAGCGCCGCACTGTCGGAGGGTCATTACTGAGGGAGCGCCGCACTGTCGGAGGGTCAGTACTGAGGGAGCGCCGCACTGTCGGAGGGTCAGTACTGAGGGAGCGCCGCACTGTCGGAGGGTCAGTACTGAGGGAGCGCCGCACTGTCGGAGGGTCAGTACTGAGGGAGCGCTGCCCTGTCGGAGGGTCAGCACTGAGGGAGCGCTGCACTGTCGGAGGGTCAGTACTGAGGGAGCGCTGCACTGTCGGAGGGTCAGTACTGAGGGAGCGCTGCACTGTCGGAGGGTCAGTACTGAGGGAGCGCCGCACTGTCGGAGGGTCAGCACTGAGGGAGCGCCGCACTGTCGGAGGGTCAGTACTGAGGGAGCGCCGCACTGTCGGAGGGTCGGTACTGAGGGAGCGCCGCACTGTCGGAGGGTCAGTACCGAGGGAGCGCCGCACTGTCGGAGGGTCGGTACTGAGGGAGCGCCGCACTGTCGGAGGGTCGGTACTGAGGGAGCGCTGCACTGTCGGAGGGTCAGGACTGAGGGAGTGCTGCACTGTCGGAGGGTCAGTACTGAGGGAGCGCCGCACTGTCGGAGGGTCAGCACTGAGGGAGCGCCGCACTGTCGGAGGGTCAGTACTGAGGGAGCGCTGCACTGTCGGAGGGTCAGTACTGAGGGAGCGCCGCACTGTCGGAGGGTCAGTACCGAGGGAGCGCCGCACTGTCGGAGGGTCGGTACTGAGGGAGCGCCGCACTGTCGGAGGGTCAGTACCGAGGGAGCGCCGCACTGTCGGAGGGTCGGTACTGAGGGAGCGCCGCACTGTCGGAGGTGCCGTCTTTTGGACGAGACGTTAAACCGAGGGCCCCGTCTTCCCCCTGAGCTGGGCGTAAAAGATCCCACGGCCGCTATTGGAGGAAGATCAGGGGCCAATTCAGGTGGTCCCCGAACTAACATCACTGAAAAAAAAAAACAGGTTTTCTGCTGGTCGCTGTTTGTGGGATCTTGCTGTGCGCGGGTTTGTCTGCCGCGTCTCCCCACATCGCGACAGTGACCCCACTTCAAAAACAAAAGTACTCGATTGACCGTGAAGGGCTTTGGGAAGTCCTTGTCGTGCTGGAAGGGGCCGGGTCTTTGGTCTTATTTTACGTCGCCTGCCGACCCCTGCACTCTGACCCCCACCCCCGCTGTCGCCCCGCACTTGCCTCTGTCTGTCGTGGTTTTTGCTTCACCGAGATCCGATTTAATGACTGCGAGCAGCCTCATTAAATTAATCCCCTCCTTGCACTCCGCTGTAAAGCGGGAGTTTAATCGCCCTGGGTCCCCCGCCGAGCCTCGCTGGTGCTCAGGGCAAGTCGAGCGGTCATTAACTGACCGGTCGGCTGCAGGACCCCCCTGGATTAAAATGAAAGACCCAGCCCCCTCTCAGCACCTCAGCAATTAAATACTTTTTTCTGAAGTGCGCTCGCCGCTGCGATGTGGGGGAAACGCGGCAGCCGATTTGCGCACAGCAAGATCCCACAAACAGCGACCTGATCAATGACCCAGATAATCTGGTTTTTTTTTTAGCGACGTTGGTCGAGGGAGAAATATCGGGCCCCCAGGACACCGGGGAGAACTCCCCACACCCCTGCTCTTCTTCGAGATAGCGGCCGTGAGATCTTTTACACCCACCCGAGAGGGCCCTCGGTTTAATGTCTCATCCGAAAGACGGCACCTCCGACAGTGCGGCGCTCCCTCAGTACCGACCCTCCGACAGTGCGGCGCTCCCTCAGTACCGCCCCTCCGACAGTGCAGCGCTCCCTCAGTACTGACCCTCCGACAGTGCGGCGCTCCCTCAGTACTGACCCTCCGACAGTGCGGCGCTCCCTCAGTACCGACCCTCCGACAGTGCGGCGCTCCCACAGTACCGCCCCTCCGACAGTGCGGCGCTCCCTCAGTACTGACCCTCCGACAGTGCGGCGCTCCCTCAGTACTGACCCTCCGACAGTGCAGCGCTCCCTCAGTACTGACCCTCCGACAGTGCAGCGCTCCCTCAGTACTGACCCTCCGACAGTGCGGCGCTCCCTCAGTACCGACCCTCCGACAGTGCAGCGCTCCCTCAGTACTGACCCTCCGACAGTGCGGCGCTCCCTCAGTACCGACCCTCCGACAGTGCGGCGCTCCCTCAGTACTGACCCTCCGATAGTGTAGCGCTCCCTCAGTACCGACCCTCCGACAGTGCGGCGCTCCCTCAGTACTGACCCTCCGACAGTGCAGCGCTCCCTCAGTACTGACCCTCCGACAGTGCGGCGCTCCCTCAGTACTGACCCTCCGACAGTGCGGCGCTCCCTCGGTACCGACCCTCCGACAGTGCAGCACTCCCTCAGTACTGACCCTCCGACAGTGCGGCGCTCCCTCAGTACTGACCCTCCGACAGTGCGGCGCTCCCTCAGTACTGACCCTCCGACAGTGCGGCACTCCCTCAGTACTGACCCTCCGACAGTGCGGTGCTCCCTCCGTACCGCCCCTCCGACAGTGCAGCGCTCCCTCAGTACTGACCCTCCAACAGTGCTGGGAGTGTCGGCCTGGATTATGGGGCTAAAGAGGTGAGACTCGAACCCCAACCCGTGCTGTACCTGCTCTGGGAGTGTTTGATGGGACAGTGTAGAGGGAGCTTTACTCTGTATCTAACCCTGTACCTGACCCTGGGAGTGTTTGATGGGACAGTGTAGAGGGAGCTTTACTCTGTATCTAACCCTGTACCTGACCCTGGGAGTGTTTGATGGGACAGTGTGGAGGGAGCTTTACTCTGTATCTAACCCTGTACCTGCCCTGGGAGTGTTTGATGGGACAGTGTAGAGGGAGCTTTACTCTGTATCTAACCCTGTACCTGCCCTGGGAGTGTTTGATGGGACAGTGTAGAGGGAGCTTTACTCTGTATCTAACCCTGTACCTGACCCTGGGAGTGTTTGATGGGACAGTGTAAAGGGAGCTTTACTCTGTATCTAACCCTGTACCTGACCCTGGGAGTGTTTGATGGGACAGTGTAGAGGGAGCTTTACTCTGTATCTAACCCTGTACCTGACCCTGGGAGTGTTTGATGGGACAGTGTAGAGGGAGCTTTACTCTGTATCTAACCCTGTACCTGACCCTGGGAGTGTTTGATGGGACAGTGTAGAGGGAGCTTTACTCTGTATCTAACCCTGTACCTGACCCTGGGAGTGTTTGACGGGACAGTGTAGAGGGAGCTTTACTCTGTATCTAACCCTGTACCTGCCCTGGGAGTGTTTGAATGGACAGTGTAAAGGGAGCTTTACTCTGTATCTAACCCTGTACCTGCCCTGGGAGTGTTTGATGGGACAGTGTAGAGGGAGCTTTACTCTGTATCTAACCCTGTACCTGCCCTGGGAGTGTTTGATGGGACAGTGTAGAGGGAGCTTTACTCTGTATCTAACCCTGTACCTGCCCTGGGATTGTTTGATGGGACAGTGTAGAGGGAGCTTTACTCTGTATCTAACCCTGTACCTGCCCTGGGAGTGTTTGATGAGACAGTGTAGAGGGAGCTTTACTCTGTATCTAACCCATGCTGTACCTGCCCTGGGAGTGTTTGATGGGACAGTGTAGAGGGAGCTTTACTCTGTATCTAACCCTGTACCTGCCCTGGGAGTGTTTGATGGGACAGTGTAGAGGGAGCTTTACTCTGTATCTAACCCTGTACCTGACCCTGGGAGTGTTTGATGGGACAGTGTAGAGGGAGCTTTACTCTGTATCTAACCCTGTACCTGCCCCGGGAGTGTTTGATGGGACAGTGTAGAGGGAGCTTTACTCTGTATCTAACCCTGTACCTGCCCCTGCGAGTGTTTCAGTTTTAATTTCACACCTTGAAAAGCACAAAATTCACACGCAAGGGAATAAAAATCCTGCTGCTTAGAAAAAAATTAGAGAATGGTTAATAATGAATATGTGAAATTATCAGCAGACCTGTGCAATTACTCATTGCTGGCGCCCCGTGGGCTTATCGGTGAAGAGGGTTATTAACTATTAACAGGAATGATTGCTAAATCGCGAATATTTCTGATAACTTTTATGAAAGTCGTAAAAAAAATGTTAAGTGACGCCCCGAGGGAACGGAGCTGGGTGTTTGTGCGTCGGTGAATCTGGGCGTTGCAGTGAGAGAGAGGAGGTTGTCGGGGTAAAGGGGAGGGGGAGGAGAGAGGAGGGGGGTCGGGGTGGCCGCAGGGCACAGGACGACAGCACCCCCCGCCCCCCCTGGCGGGGTCCGAGCCGTGCGCGCGAGTCTGAATCACAAACCTCGGTGCGTCTCCAAAGAAAACTAAAGTGCCGTCTCCTGTTTAAATGTCAGAGTTTGGAAAAAACATTTTTGTGGATTTAATTCGAGGGTCCCCCGTCTCCGGAGTAATTCCTCACATTCCGTGGCTCCACGTGACTGGTTCTGGAACGTTCCTGCCAGGCTCCGCGGGTAATTAGAACCGGCAGTGATGGAGTGGCTGAATTTATTAGCCCTGTAATTCTGAGAAATTAGCCTGCGGTCTCTCTCTGCGCCTCCTCCTGTGATTACCGACCTGGGTGTCGTTAAGTTTAACACAGGCGGACGCTGCTCTTAATGCATCGCAGGTTTTTTAAACTGAGGCCCCCACCGCCCCGTTCCCGGGGAACGCGGAGAGCGACTCGGTCCCCGTCCCGTCCTCCCCCGATGCGTGCGGCGGGCGCCCTGAGACCTGGTGCCTCGTTCCCACGTTGGATTCCAGACGCCTCAGGCACCGCGTCGTAAACGGGACGTGTCTGAGTCGGGGGGGGGCAGGTGATGGTGGGGAGAGGGGGGGCCGCGGGACTTGCTCGGAGCGCGACCGTACCAGAAGCTACCGCCCCCAAACCGTACCCCGACAGCCTGCGTACCCCGACACCCTGCGTACCCCGACAGCCTGCGTACCCTAACACCCACCGTACCCCGACACCCTGCGTACCCCGACACCCTGCGTACCCCGACACCCACCGTACCCCAACACTCTGTCTACCCCGACACCCTGCGTACCCCGACACCCTGCGTACCCCGACAGCCCGCGTACCCTGACACCCTGCGTACCCCAACACCCACCGTACCCCAACATTCTGTCTACCCCGACACCCTGCGTACCCCGACACCCTGCGTACCCCGACAGCCCGCGTACCCTGACACCCTGCGTACCCCGACAGCCTGCGTACCCCGCACCCTGCGTACCCCGACACCCTGCGTACCCCGCACCCTGCGTACCCCGACACCCTGCGTACCCCGACAGCCTGCGTACCCCGACAGCCTGCGTACCCCGACACACTGCGTACCCCAACACCCTGCGTACCCCGACAGCCTGCGTACCCCGACAGCCTGCGTACCCTGCACCCTGTCTACCCCGACACCCTGCGTACCCCAACACACTGCGTACCCCAACACCCTGTGTACCCCAACACACTGCGTACCCCAACACCCTGCGTACCCTGCACCCTGTCTACCCCGACACCCTGCGTACCCCAACACCCTGCATACCCCAGCACCCTGTCTACCCCGACACCCTGCGTACCCCAACACCCTGCGTACCCCAACACCCTGTGTACCCCAACACCCTGCGTACCCCGACACCCTGCATACCCCAGCACACTGCATACCCCAATACCCTGCGTACCCCAACACCCTACGTACCCCAACACCCTGCGTACCCCGACACCCTGCGTACCCCGACACCCTGCATACCCCAACACCCTGCGTACCCCAACACCCTGCGTACCCCAACACCCTGCGTACCCCACTGCAGGAAACACGCAAAACTCTCGGGGGGATTGGGCTTAATGAAACAGGAATTACAGCCCACACACACACAATACACACACACACACATATACACACACACACACACACACACAATATACACACACACACATACACACACACACAATATATACACACACACAATATATACACACACACACACAATATACACACACACACACAATATACACACACACAATATATACACACACACACACAATATACACACACACATATACACACACACACAATATACACACACACAATATACACACACACAATATATACACACACACACAATATACACACACACATACACATATACACGCACACATATACACGCACACATATACACACACACAATATACACACACACAATATATACACACACACACAATATACACACACACATACACATATACACGCACACATATACACGCACACATATACACACACACAATATACACACACACATACACACACACACAATATACACACACATACACACACAATACACACACACATACACACAATATACACACACACATACACACACAATATACACACACATACACACACACACACATACACACATATATACACACATATGCACACACACATACACAATATACACACACATATACACACACATACACATATACACACACACATACACACAAAATATACACACACATATATACACACATACACATACACTCACATACACACACAGGTTTTATATTTTGCATTTTGTTCGTAGATCAGTGAAATGAAGTGTCTTGGAGCAATATTAGCTCTGAGTTCCCCTTCAGAGGGTCGGTAACTCTGGGGGTACAGTGCTGGGCTCACATTAGAGGGTCGGTAAATTTAGGGGTACAGTGCTGGGCTCACAATCAGAGGGTCGGTAAATTTAGGGGTACAGTGCTGGGCTCACACTCAGAGGGTCGGTAAATTTAGGGGTACAGTGCTGGGCTCACACTCAGAGGGTCGGTAAATTTAGGGGTACAGTGCTGGGCTCCCAATCGGAGGGATCATTATTCACCTTGAAGGAGCCTGTGCAGAGGACAGTGAGTGTAGCTGTTTGACTGGGAGAGGCAGCGTTTCCTTTATTTGAATTGAACATTAACCTGCACCGGTCGATGGTGTGCCCTGGAGGGCAGCACCACACTGTGGCGGGTTGTGGGACTGCTGCTGGTACTCCCAGGCTTCTCAGCCCTGCGATTGATGCCGGATTCAGAGCTGTCACAAGCTGCTGCCTGCCCAGGACTCTCTCTCCCCAGCCCCCTCGCCGCCTCGCCTCTGACCCTGTCCCCATCCACCCCACCACCCCCAGCGCTGGCACCCTCCCTACCTGCTCTCTCGGAGGGTCAGTACTGAGGGAGCGCCGCACTGTCGGAGGGGCGGTACTGAGGGAGCGCCGCACTGTGGGAGGGTCGGTACTGAGGGAGCGCCGCACTGTCGGAGGGTCAGTACTGAGGGAGCGCCGCACTGTCGGAGGGGCGGTACTGAGGGAGCGCCGCACTGTCGGAGGGTCAGTACTGAGGGAGCGCCGCACTGTCGGAGAGTCAGTACTGAGGGAGCGCCGCACTGTCGGAGGGTCAGTACTGAGGGAGTGCCGCACTGTCGGAGGGTCAGTACTGAGGGAGCGCCGCACTGTCGGAGGGTCGGTACTGAGGGAGCGCCGCACTGTCGGAGGGTCAGTACTGAGGGAGCGCCGCACTGTCGGAGGGTCAGTACTGAGGGAGCGCCGCACTGTCGGAGGGTCAGTACTGAGGGAGCGCCGCACTGTCGGAGGGTCAGTACTGAGGGAGCCCCGTCTGCCCCTCTCAGGTGGGTGTAAAAGATCCCACGGCCACTATTTCGAAGAAGAGCAGGGGGGAGTTCTCCCCGGTGTCCTGGGGGCCGATATTTACCCCTCACCCCGGAGGGATATTCTCTCGCGATTACAGGGGCGTGAAGTTGGAAGCCGGAAATTTGCTCCGGGGGGGGGAAAGAAAGAGCTGGGGGGGGGCGGAGGGGGATTAAATGGTGTGTGTGGACCGGCCATTGCTGCTTCCTCACACACACAGAGAGAGAGAGAGAGAGGCAGGGAGAGGAGCTCGATGGGGATTATCCAGGACGCCAGCAGATGGCTCCACAACTCCAGAAATCTCTCCCCCCGTTCCCGGTCGCTGCCGCCTCTCTCTCAGTGCGGGAGAGAGAGAGGGAGAGAGGGAGAGAGAGAGAGAGAGAGAGAGAGAGCAGACCCGAGCCCCCATCGGACGGAGAGGCGAGTGTTGGAATCCTGAGGCTTTATAGAGGTGACGGGCTGAGCCGGGGAGGAGCCTGGCTCGGGGGGACACACACACACACACACACACACACACAGAGCCCGCAGCCTCGACTGTAACCTCCCCCGGACACCCGCCTCGTACCCCCTCTCTCTCTCTCAGACGAGACGTTAAATTGGGGCTCCCCCACCACCACCCCCCCGGCCCCCAGTCTTGTCTGTTAAAGGTTCCCCGGTGGCTCCATTTATTTGAGAAACGCACATTAACTGGTCGTTTATCTCACGGGCTGTCCGTGGGATCTTGCTGCCCCTCAAAATGGCCGCCCCCCCCCTGTTTCCCTACATAACGACAGTGACCGACCTTGAAAGTGTTTTATTGCCTGTGAAGCCGAATTTCGGGACATTTCATCAGAGAACGGGTCGATCTGAGACGGACTTTCCTCCTTGTCTCTTCCAATTTATTTTCTTACTTTATGCCTTTCTCCTCTCTTTTCTTCCCCTCTCTCTGTTTCATTCCCTCCTTCCTCTCTTTTTTCCTCTTTGTGTCTCTCCCTTCCTTTCTCTCTTTTCTCTCTCTCTCTCTATCTCCCTTTTCTCGTTCTCGCTTTCCCTGCCTTTTTCTTTCTTTCTAATCGTGACCTCCTACAGACCTGAAATGGGGGCCAGGGGAGGGGGAATGGGGGCCAGAGGAGGGGAAATGGGGGCCAGAGGAGGGAAATGGGGACCAGAGGGGGGAAATGAGGATCAGAGGAGGGAAATGGGGGGCAGAGGAGGGGAAATGGGGGCCAGGGGAGGGGAATGGGGGCCAGAGGAGGGGAATGGGGGCCAGAGGAGGGGAAATGGGGACCAGAGGAGGGAAATGGGGGCTAGAGGAGGGAAATGGGGGGCCAGAGGAGGGAAATGAGGGCCAGAGGAGGGAAATGGGGCCAGAGGAGGGGAAATGGGGGCCAGAGGAGGGGAAATGGAGGCCAGAGGAGGGAAATGGGGACCAGAGGGGGGAAATGAGGATCAGAGGAGGGAAATGGGAGGCAGAGGAGGGAAATGGGGGCAAGAAGAGGGAAATAAGGGCTAGAGGAAGGGAAATGGGGGCCAGAGGAGGGAAATGGGGGCCAGAGGAGGGGAATTGGGAGCCAGAGGGGGGGAACGGGGGCCAGAGGTGGGAAATGGGGGCCAGAGGAGGGAAATGGAGGCTAGAGGAGGGAAATGGAGGCCAGAGGAGGGAAATGGGGGCCAGAGGAGGGAAATGGAGCCAGTGGAGGGGAATGGCGGCCAGAGGAGGGGAATGGCAGCAAGAGGAGTGAAATGGGGGCCAGAGGAGGGAAATGGGGGCAAGAAGAGGGAAATGGGGGCCAGAGGAGGGAAATGGGGCCAAGAAGAGAGAAATGGGGGGCCAGAGGAGGGAAATGGGGGCCAGTGAAGGGAAATGGGGACCAGAGGGGGAAATGGAGGCAAGAAGAGGGAAATGGGGGCTAGAGGAGGGGAAATGGGGGCCAGAGGAGGGAAATGGGGGCCAGAGGGGGGAAATGGGGGCCAGAGGAGGGAAATGGGGGCCAGAGGGGGGAAATGGGGGCCAGAGGAGGGAAATGGGGGCCAGAGGAGGGGAAATGGGGGCCAGAGGAGGGGAAATGGGGGCCAGAGGAGGGGAAATGGGTTGTCCACATAGGTCAAACTGGAGGGAGTCGGTGGCCCTGGAGGGGTCGGGTGGGGAGCGGGGGGAGGACGCTGTAAATCGCCTGAGGGAGAGGAAGATCCCACACAGGCAGAGCGCAAATCACAGAGGGCTTATGGGAATGGAGATCGGGTAAAATTTCTCAGCTCATGCTCTCTGTCTCCTCCAAAACTGCAATAAAGCTTTGTGCCTGAGCCAGACACGGGGGATTTAAACGTTTAAAACCAGGCCGATCGCAGCCCGAATGTACACATTCGGGTCTTTTGTACATTCCTGAGAGGGGCAGGGCCCTGCGTTATTAAGGTATTATCATGTACATATGGAGGCAGCCCCGGCTCAGTGGGGAGCTCGCACTCTCTGAGTCAGAAGGTCGCGAGTTCGAGACCCCACTCCAGAGACTCGAGTCCCGTAATCCAGATCGACATTCCCCGGTGCGGTACTGAGGGAGCACCGCACTGTCGGAGGGTCAGTACTGAGGGAGCGCCGCACTGTCGGAGGGTCAGTACTGAGGGAGCACCGCACTGTCGGAGGGTCAGTACTGAGGGAGCGCCGCACTGTCGGAGGGTCAGTACTGAGGGAGCGCCGCACTGTCGGAGGGTCAGTACTGAGGGAGCGCCGCACTGTCGGAGGGTCAGTACTGAGGGAGTGCCGCACTGTCGGAGGGTCAGTACTGAGGGAGCGCCGCACTGTCGGAGGGTCAGTACTGAGGGAGCGCCGCACTGTCGGAGGGTCAGTACTGAGGGAGCGCCGCACTGTCGGAGGGTCAGTACTGAGGGAGCGCCGCACTGTCGGAGGGTCGGTACTGAGGGAGCGCCGCACTGTCGGAGGGTCGGTACTGAGGGAGCGCCGCACTGTCGGAGGGGCAGTACTGAGGGAGCGCTGCACTGTCGGAGGGTCAGTACTGAGGGAGTGCCGCACTGTCGGAGGGTCAGTACTGAGGGAGCGCCGCACTGTCGGAGGGTCAGTACTGAGGGAGCGCTGCACTGTCGGAGGGTCAGTACTGAGGGAGCGCCGCACTGTCGGAGGGTCAGTACTGAGGGAGCGCTGCACTGTCGGAGGATCAGTACTGAGGGAGCGCCGCACTGTCGGAGGGTCGGTACTGAGGGAGCGCCACACTGTCGGAGGGTCAGTACTGAGGGAGCGCCGCACTGTCGGAGGGTCGGTACTGAGGGAGCGCCGCACTGTCGGAGGGTCGGTACTGAGGGAGCGCCGCACTGTCGGAGGGTCAGTACTGAGGGAGCGCTGCACTGTCGGAGGGTCAGTACTGAGGGAGCACTGCACTGTCGGAGGGTCAGTACTGAGGGAGCGCCGCACTGTCGGAGGGTCAGTACTGAGGGAGCACTGCACTGTCAGAGGTGTGTGTCTTTCGGATGAGACGTTAAACCGAGGCCCCGTCTGCCTCTCTCGGGTGGGTGTAAAAGATCCCACGGCCACTATTTTGAAGAAGAGCAGGGGGGAGTTCTCCCCGGTGTCCTGGGGCCGATATTTATCCCTCAACCAACATCACTAAAAACAGATTATCTGGTCAACTCTCTCCATATACACAGGACTCTCTCCCTCTAGCAATCTATGTGTCTCTCTCTCTAAAAATATACAGGACTCTCTCCCTCTCTAGCAATCTCTGTGTGTCTCTCTCTATATACACAGGACTCTCTCTCTCTCTCTCTAGCAATCTATGTGTCTCTCTCTCTATATACACAGGACTCTCTCTCTCTCTCTAGCAATCTATGTGTGTCTCTCTCTATATACACAGGACTCTCTCTCTCTCTCTAGCAATCTATGTGTGTCTCTCTCTATATACACAGGACTCTCTCCCTCTCTAGCAATCTCTGTGTGTCTCTCTATATATACACAGGACTCTCTCTCTCTCTCTCTAGCAATCTCTGTGTCTCTCTCTCTATATACACAGGACTCTCTCTCTCTCTAGCAATCTATGTGTCTCTCTCTCTATATACACAGGACTCTCTCCCTCTCTCTCTAGCAATCTATGTGTCTCTCTCTCTATATACACAGGACTCTCTCTCTCTCTAGCAATCTATGTGTCTCTCTCTCTATATACACAGGACTCTCTCCCTCTCTCTCTAGCAATCTATGTGTGTGTCTCTCTCTCCATATACACAGGACTCTCTCCCTCTCTCTCTAGCAATCTATGTGTGTGTGTCTCTCTCTATATACACAGGACTCTCTCTCTCTCTAGCAATCTATGTGTGTCTCTCTCTATATATACACAGGACTCTCTCCCTCTCTCTCTAGCAATCTATGTGTGTGTGTCTCTCTCTATATACACAGGACTCTCTCTCTCTCTCTCTAGCAATCTATGTGTGTCTCTCTCTATATATATACACAGGACTCTCTCTCTCTAGCAATCTATGTGTGTCTCTCTCTCTATATATACACAGGACTCTCCCTCTCTAGCAATCTATGTGTGTGTGTCTCTCTCTATATACACAGGACTCTCTCTCTCTCGAGCAATCTATGTGTCTCTCTCTCTAAAAATATACAGGACTCTCTCCCTCTCTAGCAATCTCTGTGTGTCTCTCTATATATACACAGGACTCTCTCTCTCTCTCTCTAGCAATCTATATGTGTCTCTCTCTATATACACAGGACTCTCTCCCTCTCTAGCAATCTATGTGTGTGTCTCTCTCTGTATATACACAGGACTCTCTCCCTCTCTCTCTAGCAATCTATGTGTGTGTCTCTCTCTATATACACAGGACTCTCTCCCTCTCTCTCTAGCAATCTATGTGTGTGTCTCTCTCTATATACACAGGACTCTCTCTCTCTCTAGCAATCTCTGTGTGTCTCTCTCTATATATACACAGGACTCTCTCCCTCTCTCTAGCAATCTATGTGTGTGTGTCTCTCTCTATATATACACAGGACTCTCTCTCTCTCTCTCTAGCAATCTATGTGTGTCTCTCTCTATGTAAACAGTACTCTCCCTCTCTAGCAATCTATGTGTGTCTCTCTCTATATATACACAGGACTCTCTCTCTCTCTAGCAATCTATGTGTGTGTGTCTCTCTGTATACACAGGACTCTCTCTCTCTGTATATACACAGGACTCTCTCCCTCTCTCTCTAGCAATCTATGTGTGTGTCTCTCTCTATATACACAGGACTCTCTCCCTCTCTCTCTAGCAATCTATGTGTGTGTCTCTCTCTCCATACACAGGACTCTCTCTCTCTCTAGCAATCTATGTGTGTCTCTCTATATATACACAGGACTCTCTCCCTCTCTCTAGCAATCTCTGTGTGTGTCTCTCTATATATACACAGGACTCTCTCCCTCTCTCTAGCAATCTCTGTGTGTGTCTCTCTATATATACACAGGACTCTCTCTCTCTCTAGCAATCTATGTGTGTGTCTCTCTATATATACACAGGACTCTCTCCCTCTCTCTAGCAATTTATGTGTGTGTGTCTCTCTCTATATATACACAGGACTCTCTCTCTCTCTCTAGCAATCTATGTGTGTCTCTCTCTATGTAAACAGTACTCTCCCTCTCTAGCAATCTATGTGTGTCTCTATATATACACAGGACTCTCTCCCTCTCTCTAGCAATCTATGTGTGTCTCTCTCTCTATATATACACAGGACTCTCTCTCTCTAGCAATCTATGTGTGTCTCTCTCTATATATACACAGGACTCTCTCTCTCTCGCAATCTATGTGTGTCTCTCTCTATATATACACAGGACTCTCTCTCTCTCTAGCAATCTATGTGTGTGTGTCTCTCTGTATACACACAGGACTCTCTCTCTCTCTGTATATACACAGGACTCTCTCTCTCTCTAGCAATCTATGTGTGTGTCTCTGTCTGTATATACACAGGACTCTCTCTCTCTCTGTATATACACAGGACTCTCTCTCTCTCTGTATATACACAGGACTCTCTCTCTCTCTGTATATACACAGGACTCTCTCTCTCTCTCGCAATCTGTGTGTGTGTGTCTCTCTCTCTCTGTATATACACAGGACTCTCTCCCTCTCTAGCAATCTATGTGTGTGTGTGTCTCTCTCTCTCTCTGTATATACACAGGACTCTCTCTCTCTCTCGCAATCTGTGTGTGTGTGTCTCTCTCTCTCTGTATATACACAGGACTCTCTCTCTCTCTCGCAATCTGTGTGTGTGTCTCTCTCTCTCTCTGTATATACACAGGACTCTCTCCCTCTCTAGCAATCTATGTGTGTGTGTGTGTCTCTCTCTCTCTGTATATACACAGGACTCTCTCTCTCTCGCAATCTGTGTGTGTGTGTCTCTCTCTCTCTCTGTATATACACAGGACTCTCTCTCTCTCGCAATCTGTGTGTGTGTCTCTCTCTCTCTCTCTGTATATACACAGGACTCTCTCTCGCAATCTGTGTCTGTGTGTGTGTCCATCCCACTGCTTGTCTAACCCTGGGAGTTCTGCTGTTGTAAAAAACGACTTCAATTTCATTTAAATCTTCTGATTATTATTAATATAAAAGAAGGGGGAATGCGACCTTGATGAATGTGTCTAATTACAATAAAAACGTCAGTCTGTAAACGCTTGTGATTTATGCGTTGCCTCACTCAGGCTGTTGTAATCCCTGATTTCTTTCCCTGCAAGCAGTTTGGAAGGAGAAAATTTTATTAATTAAATCATTGTTATAATTAACTTTTATTTAATGAAAATCAATAAAATGTGCGAGGTTTGGAGAAGCAGCTAATTTACGAGGGGCTCTTTTTTTTCTTCTCCTCTCCGAGATGCATTTAGATGATGTCATATGTCTGTTGAGGAGTGTGGACTCGCAGATTGGGGCAGCTGTCTGACCTCTCGGAGAGGGAGAGTGTCGTACGAGGGTGCATTGTGACTCCCCCCCGGGTGTGTACAGGCGTTTCACTAGGGTGCGTGGGGAAAGAGAACGACAGACCTCGTCGCACGCGGGCGGCGGGATCTGACGGCCGACGCAACTCGCTCCTTATTCCCCGACGTCCGGTCCGAAGGGAGGCGCGATTCCCTCGCCCGCCGTCCTCGGTCCCCGTCGCGAGCCCCGCTCCCCCGCCTCAGACTCCGTCCCCTCTCCCCGGCCACTGTCCGAGGCAGAGCCGGACCGTCTGCAACCCTCGTCGTCCGGCTCGGACCCCTGAGATGAGCTTCTGGCCCCGTGTCCGCTCCGCCACCGAGACCGCCTGCTCGCGCCTCCGTGACTTCGCCCCGCCTTCCGCCCGCCTAAACCTCTCCGCCTCTCTCTCTCTCTCTCTCTCTCTCCTCCTTTAAGACGCTCCTTAAAACCTGCCTCTTTGACCGAGCTTCGGCCCATCGTGACTGTGACGCCTCTTTTAGAAAGAGCTCTCCAATTAGTCCCACTTCCCCCCTTGGCCCTGCAAATTTCTGGTGAATCTCCTCCGCACCCTCTCCGAGGGCCTTGACGTCCTTCCTGAAGCGCGAGGGCCCAGAATTGGACACAGTACTCCAGCCGGGGCCCGACCAGTGATTTATAAAGGGACTGGCATATCTTGCTTTTGTAAGACAGCCCCGACTGGTGGCCGTTTTCCCACGTGCGAAGCCCGGTCGGGAAGCGCCGGCGGCTATTCACCTGCAGCAGGCGTCGTGATTCTAGCCCGTTGCTGCTCCTCGCTGGACGCCCGCTCACTTTGCGGCTGGAGTCGCGGGGTGGTCGGCGGGGGGGCGGGGGTTGGTGAGGAGTGCGGTGATGGGGGGGGGCCAAACCCTGGCTGATATCAGAACTGAGAGGTTATAACTATCGGGAAAGGCTGAACAGGCTGGGGGCTCTTTTCTCTAGAAGGGAGAAGGCTGAGGGGCGACCTGATCGAGGTCTTTAAAATTATGAAGGGGTTCGATAGGGTAGACGTAGAGAAGATGTTTCTACTTGCGGGGGGAGACCAGAACTAGGGGGCCATAAATATAAGACAGTCACCAATAAATCCAATCGGGAATTCAGGAGAAACTTCTTTACCCAGAGAGTGGTGAGAATGTGGAACTCGCTCCCACATGGAGTGGTCGAGGGGAATAGCGGAGATGGATTTAAGGGGAAGCCGGATAAACACATGAGGGAGAAAGGAATAGAAGGATTTGGCGATGGGGTGAGATGGAGTAGAGAGGGGAGGAGTCTCGTGTGGAGCACGAATGCCAGCACGGACCAGACGGGCCGAGCGGCCTCTTTCTGCGCTCTAAAATCCTATGTAACTCTGTGCTTTAGGACCAATTCCTGAGAGGTTCCCCACGCTCACTGTCTCCACGAAAGTAATAAAATCCCTGATCTCAGCATAACGTTGCATCTGTCTCGGATAGAGAGAGGGATAGAAAGAAAGGGAGAGAGAGAGAGAGAGAGAGATCTCAGGAGCCCATCAAGGGACTGGGGATTAATCATTTTTATATTACAGCCTTACATCCATCGCAACATTTATTCCTGTCTGATTGCACTGATTTGGTGCTTGATACTGTCCCTGATACAGTTCTATCTCCGCGTTGCGATGAGTGTCTCTGGCAGCGTCAGTCCCTTGTAAATCAGAGTGCGCGCTGGCCCGACACGCCGTAAATAACACGTTCCGCCCAATTACATTTAATGCTCCCGGCCACAGACCCTGCGAAACTGGGTCTGTGGCCGGGAGTGGGGGGAATGAACGAAACCGTTTGCACGGACTTCGAAATCGGTGCGAGTGACCCGGGGGGGGGGAGGGAGGGAGGGAGGAGGCCATTCTGCCCGCCGTGCCTGTGCCGGCCCTTTGAGAGAGCTGTCCGATTAGTCCCGCTCCCGTCCCCGCTCTTTACCCCCCGCCCCCCCCCCCTCGCTGCCCTGCGAATTTTTCCCCTTCGAGTATTTCTCCGATTCCCCCTTTTGAAAGTTATTATTGAATCTGCTCCCACCGCCCTTTCAGGCAGCGCGTTCCAGATCAGAACAACTCGCCGCGTAAAAAAAAACATTCTCCTCATCTCCCCCCCTCCCACTCTCTGGCTCTTTTACCAATTATCTTAAATCTGTGTCCTCTGGTTACCGACCCTCCTGCCACTGGAAACAGTCTCTCCCCATCGACTCGATCAAAACCCCCTCCTAATTTTGATCACCTCCATTGAATCTCCCCCTTAACCTTCTCTGCTCCAAGGAGAACAATCCCAGCTTCTCCAGTCTCTCCGCAAAACTGAAGTCCCTCTCTCCGCCCCGCTCTCTCACCATAGCTCTGTATCAATCCCAAACTAATCCCACTGCCCCACTCTCTCACCATAGCTCTGTATCAATCCCAAACTAATCCCACTGCCCCGCTCTCTCCCCATAGCCCTGTATCAATCCCAAACTAATCCCACTGCCCCGCTCTCTCCCCATAGCCCTGTATCAATCCCAAACTAATCCCACTGCCCCGCTCTCTCTCCATAGCCCTGTATCAATCCCACACTAATCCCACTGCCCCGCTCTCTCCCCATAGCCCTGTATCAATCCCCAAACTAATCCCACTGCCCCACTCTCTCCCCATAGCCCTGTATCAATCCCCAAACTAATCCCACTGCCCCGCTCTCTCCCCATAGCCCTGTATCAATCCCACACTAATCCCACTGCCCCGCTCTCTCCCCATAGCCCTGTATCAATCCCACACTAATCCCACTGCCCCGCTCTCTCCCCATAGCCCTGTATCAATCCCAAACTAATCCCACTGTCCCACTCTCTCCCCATAGCCCTGTATCAATCGCAAACTAATCCCACTGCCCTGCTCTCTCCCCATAGCCCTGTATCAATCCCACACTAATCCCACTGCCCCGCTCTCTCCCCATAGCCCTGTATCAATCCCACACTAATCCCACTGCCCCGCTCTCTCCCCATAGCCCTGTATCAATCCCCAAACTAATCCCACTGCCCCGCTCTCTCCCCATAGCTCTGTATCAATCCCAAACTAATCCCACTGCCCCGCTCTCTCCCCATAGCCCTGTATCAATCCCACACTAATCCCACTGCCCCGCTCTCTCCCCATAGCCCTGTATCAATCCCACAAACTAATCCCACTGCCCCGCTCTCTCCCCATAGCCCTGTATCAATCCCACACTAATCCCACTGCCCCGCTCTCTCCCCATAGCCCTGTATCAATCCCACAAACTAATCCCACTGCCCCGCTCTCTCCCCATAGCCCTGTATCAATCCCAAACTAATCCCACTGCCCCGCTCTCTCCCCATAGCCCTGTATCAATCCCACACTAATCCCACTGCCCCGCTCTCTCCCCATAGCCCTGTATCAATCCCACAAACTAATCCCACTGCCCCGCTCTCTCCCCATAGCCCTGTATCAATCCCCACACTAATCCCACTGCCCCGCTCTCTCCCCATAGCCCTGTATCAATCCCACACTAATCTCACTGCCCCGCTCTCTCCCCATAGCCCTGTATCAATCCCACACTAATCCCACTGCCCCACTCTCTCCCCATAGCCCTGTATCAATCCCCACACTAATCTCACTGCCCCGCTCTCTCCCCAGTCAAATGGATCATCTCTCCCCAGTAGGATGAACCTCTCTGCCCAGTAGGATGGACCTTCTCTCCCCAGTAGGATGGACCTTCTCTCCTCAGTAGAATGGACCATCTCTCCCCAGTAGGATGGACCTTCTGTCCCCAGTAGGATGGACCTTCTCTCCCCAGTAGGATGGACCTTCTCTCCCCAGTAGGATGGACCGTCTCTCCTCAGTAGGATGGACCTTCTCTCCCCAGTAGGATGGATCTTCTGTCCCCAGTAGGATGGATCTTCTATCCCCAGTAGGATGGACCTCTCTGCCCAGTAGGATGGACCTTCTCTCCCCAGTAGGATGGACCTCTCTGCCCAGTAGGATGGACCTTCTCTCCTCAGTAGGATGGACCTTCTCTCCCCAGTAGGATGGACCTTCTCTCCCCGATAAAATGGACCTTCTCTCCCTGGTACGATGGACCTTCTCTCCCTGGTACGATGAACCTTCTCTCCCTGGTACGATGAACCTTCTCTCCCCAGTAGGATGGGCCTTCTGCTCCCAGTAGGCTGGCAATGGTTGCACTCCAGTTGACGTCTCTGTTTGTTGACTAGGACTGGAGTTGAGTCACCAGCTCCCATGATAGTGGGATGATGAACCACAATCAAATTCCAGTGCGGAGTGCGTGTGAAATGATCTAAACCTCGCCCTAAAACGCCAGGGTATGAATTGGTAAAAGTGTGCCAGGAACACGCAATTAACCCCCTCACTGCCCGCAATCGACATTCCCATGTGACCATAACAGTTCTGGTCACCACATTACAGGAAGGATGTGATTGCACTAGAGAGGGTGCAGAGGAGATTTACGGGGATGTTGCCAGGGCTGGAGAATTTTATCCCTCGAGGAGAGATTGGACAGGCTGGGGTTGTTTTCCTTGGAACAAAGGAGGCTGAGGGGAGATTTAATTGAGGTGAACAAAATGATGAGGGGCCTAGGGGTTTATCATCCCACTATCATGGGAGCTGGTGACTCAACTCCAGTCCTAGTCAACAAACAGAGACGTCAACTGGAGTGCAACCATTGCCAGCCTACTGGGAGCAGAAGGTCCATCCTACTGGGGAGAGAAGGTTCATCGTACCAGGGAGAGAAGGTCCATCGTACTGGGGAGAGGAGGTCCATCCTACTGGGGAGAGAAGGTTCATCGTACCAGGGAGAGAAGGTCCATCGTACTGGGGAGAGGAGGTCCATCCTACCAGGGAGAGAAGGTCCATCGTACCAGGGAGAGAAGGTCCATCCTACCAGGGAGAGAAGGTCCATCCTACTGGGGAGAGAAGGTTCATCGTACCAGGGAGAGAAGGTCCATCGTACTGGGGAGAGAAGGTTCATCGTACCAGGGAGAGAAGGTCCATCGTACTGGGGAGAGAAGGTCCATCCTACTGGGGAGAGAAGGTTCATCGTACCAGGGAGAGAAGGTCCATCGTACTGGGGAGAGGAGGTCCATTTTACCGGGGAGAGAAGGTCCATCCTACTGGGGAGAGGACTTGGAAATATATCGGCCGTTCCTTCATCGTCGCTGGGTCAAAATCCTGGAACTCCCTTCCCTAACAGCACTGTGGGAGAACCGTCACCACACGGACTGCAGCGGTTCAAGAAGGCGGCTCACCACCACCTTCTCAAGGGGGCAATTAGGGATGGGCGATAAATGCCGGCCTCGCCAGCGACGCCCACATCCCATGAAAGGTAGAGTGGATAGGGAGGACCTGTTTGCCTTAGCGGAGGGGGTCAGTGACGAGGGGGCATAGATTTAAAGTAGATGGATTAGAGGGGAGCTGAGGAGAAATCACTGCCTGAGAGGGTGGTGGGTGTCTGGAACTCACTGCCTGAGAGGGTGGTAGAGGCAGAAACCCTCAACTCATTTACAAAGTAACTGGACGTACACCTGAAGAGCCGGGACCTACAGGGCTACGGACCAAGTGCGGGAAAGTGGCATTAGGCTGGGTGGCTCGTTTTTCACAGCCGGCAGGGACACGATGGGCCGAATGGCCTCCTTCTGTGCCGTAAATCTTCGATGATTCTATGATAACATTTGGGCTCAATCTGCGCCAAGTGGGCTCAATCTGCGCCAAGCGGTGAGGTAAATCGATAGTGAGGTTATAATATTAAGGACCTTTTGCGGTATGGGAATAATCCCCACTTGCCCGGATCGGGAGCAGCTCCAGCAACACCGGAGAGAAGCTCGACACCATTCCGGGACAAAGCGGCCCGCTCGATCGGCAGCCCGCACCCACCCCCCATTCCTGAAACACCCGCTCCCTCCCCCACCGGCCGCACCGTCTCTGCAGCGTGGACCATCCACGGGACGCCCCGCAGCGACTCGCCGAGGCTTCTTCGACGGCACCTCCCAAACCCGCCACCTCCGCCACCTAGGAGGACGAGGGGCAGCAGGTGCGTGGGGACAGCACCACCCGCGCGTTCCCCTCCGAGTCTCTCACGCGCACCGTCCCGACTCGGGCGCATATCGGCCGTCCCTCCGTCGTCGCTGGGTCCGAATCCTGGAACGAACGGCGCTGTGGGAGAACCGTCACCAACACGGACTGCAGCGGTTCGAGAGGGCGGCGGCTCACCGCCACCGCCTCCTCGAGGGGGCAACTAGGGGACCGGGCAATAAATGCCGGCACCTAAGGGTAATATCGCAGATTTACAATTGCTGATCTGCTTTACGTTGTCTCACAAGTCGCTCCTCACGGGCGAGAGGGCGAGGCCGGTCTCCCTGAAAGACCGTGGGCTGGAGGACGAAGACCTCGCATTTACCCGGCCCCTTTCACCACCTCGGGACAGCCCAAAGCGCTTCTCAGACGACGAAGCACGTTTTTTTTTTTTTTTGAAGTGCGGTCACTGCTGTAATGTGGGGAAACGCGGCAGCCGATTTGCGCACAGCGAGATCCCACAAAACAGCGATGTGATAAATGACCAGATAATCTGCTTTTTTTTTTCAGCGATGTTGGTTGAGGGATAAATATCGGCCCCCAGGACACCGGGGAGAACTCCCCCACCGCCCCCCCTGCTCTTCTTTGAAATGGTGGCCCTCAGAGGGCAGACGAGGCTCAGGTTTTACATCTCATCCGAAAGACGGCCCCTCCGACAGTGCGGCGCTCCCTCGGTACCGACCCTCCGACAGTGCGGCGCTCCCTCGGTACCAACCCTCCGACAGAGCGGCGCTCCCTCGGTACCGACCCTCCGACAGCGCGGCGCTCCCTCGGTACCGACCCTCCGACAGTGCGGCGCTCCCTCGGTACCGACCCTCCGACAGTGCGGCGCTCCCTCGGTACCGACCCTCCGACAGCGCGGCGCTCCCTCGGTACCGCACCTCCGACAGTGCGGCGCTCCCTCGGTACCGACCCTCCGACAGTGCGGCGCTCCCTCGGTACCGACCCTCCGACAGCGCGGCGCTCCCTCGGTACTGACCCACCGACAGCGCGGCGCTCCCTCAGTACTGACCCACCGACAGCGCGGCGCTCCCTCATTACTGCCCCTCCGACAGTGCGGCGCTCCCTCGGTACCGCCCCGCGAGAGTCGGCCAATTACGGGGCTCAAGTCTGTGCAGAGCGAGCTGGAGCCCAGGACTTTCGGAGTGAAGGGGACCCCAGTGCTGTCCACTGAGGCAGGGCTGACATGTGGGTGAGGCGGGGGGGGAAGAGGGCTTGTGCAATTGTGGGCACCCGACTGCCGAAACAAAACATCACGTCGCCTCTCCCCACTTCTTAACCGCAGCATTCACAGAGCGTGCTCCTGCATCCACGAGCACGTGATTGTGTGGAGCTGGGTCTTGCAGGGACAAGGTCGATGTATTGACGAGCTCCAGCGCAGTACGCCCTGCGCTGCACAGTTTGAGCCAAGCGTATGACTGCATGTGGTCTCGCGTGTGCCCGTGCGGTTACGTGTTGGTGTGTGCATTATCCCAACGCTCTCCTGGCCGGCCTGCCATCTTCCACCCCTCTGCTGCCCCCCCCGCCCCCGGTATCCTAACTCGCACCGAGCCCCGTTCCCCCATCGCCCGCTGGCCGACATCGGCTCCCAGTCTGGGCAACGCCTCGATTTTCAAAGTCTCACCCTCCTGTTCAAATCCTCTCCAGAGCCTCCCACCCTCCCTAATCTCCTCCAGCCCCCTACGACCCTCCCAGATCTCTGCGCCCCTCCAATTACGGCCTCTCGTCCATCCCGCCCCCCCGATTTCCATCGCTCCCGCCATTGGCGGCCGTGCCTTCAGCCGCCCGGGCCCCGAGCTCTGGAATTCCCTCCCTAAACCTCTCCGCCTCTCTCTCTCCTCCTTTAAGACGCTCCTTGAAACCTCCCTCTTTGACCGAGCTTTTCGTCACCTGTCCCTAATCTCTCCTTATGTGACTCGGGGTCTGATTTCTGTCTGATAACGTTCATGCGGAGCGCCTCGGGGGACGTAGAAATGCAAGTTGGGGTTGCCGCTGAGACTTGTCAGTATTAGCCCACAGCGGCAATAATGATCTTTGATTAAAATTCTGTCCCCGACAATGATAAGGCTAATTGGTATGAGTAAGTGCAGAGGCAGTCGATCACAAATGCAGAATGTAAGCAGCCCCCCCACCTCCTCTCACCTCCTTCCCCCCCCCCCCCCCCCCCGTCTCCTGCAGTGTCGGCACACTGGGCAGGGAGTCATTAATTTGACAAATGCGGGAAGCAGCTCGCTGTGATTTAAGACCAATTAAACTCTTGAGCAACGATCATTGAATATGCGTTACAACCACAGGCAGAATGCTTTCAGGGGGCCATCAATCAGCACATCTCTCCTGACCGCATCTCTCCGTCTGCAGCTACCTGCTCGCAGGGGCCCTTGATATCACCCGTTAGTGTTAACCCCACCAGCGCTGGGCTAAGCCAGAGCGTGAGGGAGAGCTTCCGCATGGATCAGGACCAGGAGACGTGTCCTTTTCTCCCGTCTCCTCCGGTTTGACACAATGGACGAGAAGGGGTCGGGTCCATTGGGATTGTGTACAGTGGGAGTGAATGGGAAGGGATCGGGTCCATTGGGATTGTGTACAGTGGGAGTGAATGGGAAGGGGTCGGGTCCATTGGGATTGTGTACAGTGGGAGTGAATGGGAAGGGATCGGGTCCATTGGGATTGTGTACAGTGGGAGTGAATGGGAAGGGGTCGGGTCCATTGGGATTCTGTACAGTGGGAGTGAATGGGAAGGGGTCGGGTCCATTGGGATTCTGTACAGTGGGAGTGAATGGGAAGGGGTCGGGTCCATTGGGATTCTGGACAGTGGGAGTGAATGGGAAGGGGTCGGGTCCATTGGGATTGTGTACAACGGGAGTGAATGGGAAGGGGACGGGTCCATTGGGATTCTGTACAGTGGGAGTGAATGGGAAGGGGTCGGGTCCATTGGGATTCTGTACAGTGGGAGTGAATGGGAAGGGGACGGGTCCATTGGGATTCTGTACAGTGGGAGTGAATGGGAAGGGGTCGGGTCCATTGGGATTCTGGACAGTGGGAGTGAATGGGAAGGGGTCGGGTCCATTGGGATTGTGTACAACGGGAGTGAATGGGAAGGGGACGGGTCCATTGGGATTCTGTACAGTGGGAGTGAATGGGAAGGGGTCGGGTCCATTGGGATTCTGTACAGTGGGAGTGAATGGGAAGGGGACGGGTCCATTGGGATTCTGTACAACGGGAGTGAACAGTACAGAGGGAGCTTTACTCTGTATCTAACCCGTGCTGTACCTACCCTGGGAGTGTTTGATGGGACAGTGTAAAGGGAGCTTTACTCTGTATTTAACCCTGTACCTGCCCTGGGAGTGTTTGATGGGACAGTGTAGAGAGAGCTTTACTCTGTATCTAACCCTGTAGCTGCCCCTGGGAGTGTTTGATAGGACAGTGTAGAGGGAGCTTTACTCTGTATCTAACCCTGTACCTGCCCTGGGAGTGTTTGATAGGACAGTGTAGAGGGAGCTTCACTCTGTATCTAACCCTGTACCTGCCCTGGGAGTGTTTGATGGAACAGTGTAGAGGGAGCTTTACTCTGTATCTAACCCTGTACGTGCCCTGGGAGTGTTTGATGGGACAGTGTAGAGGGAGCTTTACTCTGTATCTAACCCTGTACCTGCCCTGGGAGTGTTTGATGGGACGGTGTAGAGGGAGCTTTACTCTGTATCTAACCCTGTACCTGCCCTGGGAGTGTTTGATGGGACGGTGTAGAGGGAGCTTTACTCTGTATCTAACCCTGTACCTGCCCCTGGGAGTGTTTGATGGGACAGTGTAGAGGGAGCTTTACTCTGTATCTAACCCTGTACCTGCCCTGGGAGTGTTTGATGGGACGGTGTAGAGGGAGCTTTACTCTGTATCTCACCCTGTACCTGACCCTGGGAGTGTTTCATGTGACAGTGTAGAGGGAGCTTTACTCTGTATCTAACCCTGTACCTGCCCCTGGGAGTGTTTGATGGGACAGTGTAGAGGGAGCTTTACTCTGTATCTAACCCTGTACCTGCCCTGGGAGTGTTTGACGGGACAGTGTAGAGGGAGCTTTACTCTGTATCTAACCCTGTACCTGCCCCTGGGAGTGTTTGATGGGACAGTGTAGAGGGAGCTTTACTCTGTATCTAACCCTGGACCTGCCCTGGGAGTGTTTGATGGGACAGTGTAGAGGGAGCTTTACTCTGTATCTAACCCTGGACCTGCCCTGGGAGTGTTTGATGGGACAGTGTAGAGGGAGCTTTACTCTGTATCTAACCCTGTACCTGCCCTGGGAGTGTTTGATGGGACAGTGTAGAGGGAGCTTTACTCTGTACCACGTCCCCGAGCAAGACCCAACTCCTTGCAGGATCGACCTTAAACCCCCAATACCCTCCCCACCTGAAACACCCACTCCCCCCACCACCGCGTCTGCAGCGTGTTCTGTCTGCGGGATGCCCCGCAGCAACTCGCCAAGGCTTCTTCGACAGCACCTCCCGCCACCTAGGAGGACGAGGGCAGCAGGTGCGTGGGAAACACCGTCACCTCCAGGTTCCCCTCCGAGTCTCTCACACACACACACACGCCGTCCCGACTCGGGCGTATATCGGCCGTCTCTCCATCGTCGCTGGGTCCGAATCCTGGAACTAACGGCGCTGTGGGAGAACCTTCACCAACACGGACTGCAGCGGTTCAAGAAGGCGGCTCACCGCCACCTTCTCAAGGAGCGACCCGGGGAGGGGGGCAATAAATGGCGGCCTCGCCCGCTCGTCGCCCAAATCCCAAGAACGAATAAAAAGATGGTTTGCCGTGAGCAAAGCTCAGTTGATGCATCGCACACACACACACACACAGTGATAGCACTGCTAATTTATTCTTAACTAATGGAATATTGATTTGAGTCCATCAGTGAAGCCCAATTGTATTGATCTGGGGGGAATATTCCCTCCAATCTGGTGACAAATTGGGATGTCGCTCTATGACGACACCATGATATATTAGGCATTGTAAAACCTGCTGTTAATTGGCCTATCTGCTCTTTACTTAATTCTGGCTTCTCGCTGGCATTTTAATGTTTGTATGCTTGCCAGGGTTGAAAGGCTGGAGGGAACTTAAGGAAAGAACGAACCTGCTTTTACCCGGCACCTTTCGCGACCTCAGGGTGCTACATGGACGATAAAGTACTTTGTGAAGTGCGGTCACTGCTGTAATGTAGGGAACCGCGGCAGCCGATTTGCGCACAGCAAGATCCCACAAACAGCAACGTGATAAATGACCCAGATTACCTGTTTTCTTTTTAGTGATGTTGATTTGAGGGATAAATAATCGGCCCCAGGACACCGGGGAGAACTCCCCCCACCCCTGCTCTTCTTCGAAATAGTGGCCGTGGGATCTTTTACATCCACCCGAGAGGGGCAGACGGGGCCTCGGTTTAATGTCTCATCTGAAAGGCGGCACATCTGACGGTGCAGCGCTCCCTCGGTACCGACCCTCCGACGGTGCGGCGCTCCCTCGGCACCGACCCTCCGACGGTGCGGCGCTCCCTCGGCGCCGACCCTCCGACGGCGCGGCGCTCCCTCGGCGCCGACCCTCCGACGGCGCGGCGCTCCCTCGGCGCCGACCCTCCGACGGCGCGGCGCTCCCTCGGCGCCGACCCTCCGACGGCGCGGCGCTCCCTCGGCGCCGACCCTCCGACGGCGCGGCGCTCCCTCGGCGCCGACCCTCCGACGGCGCGGCGCTCCCTCAGTACCGACCCTCCGACAGCGCGGCGCTCCCTCAGTACTGACCCTCCGACAGTGCGGCGCTCCCTCGGCACTGACCCTCCGACAGTGTGGCGCTCCCTCGGTACCGACCCTCCAACAGCGCGGCGCTCCCTCAGTACTGCACTGGGAGTGTCGGCCTAGATTTTGTGCTCGAGTCTCTGGACTGGGACTTGAACCTTCTCACTCAGAGGCGAGAGTGCTACCAACTGACACTCAGGGCTTTCTTTCCTCGCCCACATCTGCCGCCAGCGAGGAACATGGGGGCACACCTGGTTCCCAGGCCAGGAGAGACAGGGAGTGTCTGCGGTAAGGTGATCTCAGGCTGGGAGGAATGGGAGCAGCGTCGAAACATTACAAAAAGGGGGCAGGAAGTTGTTTGCAGTCTCGGTCAGACCCCATCTGGAGTTACTGCCTTCAATTCTGGGCACTGCCCCTCAGGAGGGATATATCAGCCTCGGAGGGGGTGCAGAGCAGATTCACCAGAACAATACCCGGGGGGGGGGGGGGCCAAAAAGGGGGTTAAATTATGAGGACAGGTCGCACAGACCGGGCTTGTATTCCCTCGAGTGTAGAAGATTAAGGGGTGATCTCATCGAGGGGTTTAAGATGATTAAAGGATTCGATAGGGTCGATAGAGAGAGACTATTTCCTCTGGTGGGGGAGTCCAGAACAAGGGGGGGGGGGGCAGAACCTAAAAATTAGAGCCGGGCCGTTCAGGGGGTGATGTCGGGAAGCACTTCCTCACACAAAGGGGGGAGTGGAAATCTGGAACTCTCTCCCCCCAAAAAAAGCTGCGGATGCTGGGAGGTCAAACGAAGATTTCCAAAACTGAGATCGATAGATGTTTGTTGGGTAAGGATATCGAGGGACATGGAACCAAGGTACAGGCTCGAAGGACCGAATGGCCTCCTCCTGTCCCTGCGTCCCTAACTGGCCTCGGTGGCCTTCGGTCGGCGGGGGCGGTGTGAGGGTGGGAGCACGGCCTCCAGGCGACTGTCCACGCTCTCCGCCCAGTGCGCTTGCGTAGAAATCGGGCTTGATTTCTTAAAGATTAAATTCTGGGGATGCGTGCGTGGCTGGCGAGGCCGGCATCTATTGCCCCGTCCCCCCAAGTCGCGCCCCTCGAGAAGGCGGTGGTGGTGAGCCGCCTTCTGGAACCGCTGCAGTCCGCGTTGGTTCCAGGATTCGGACCCAGCGACGACGGAGGGACGGCCGATATACGCCCGAGTCGGGACGGCGTGTGCGCGACTCGGGGAACCTGGAGGCGACGGCGTTTCCCGCCAACCTGCTGCCCTCGTCCTCCTCGGTGGTGGGCTTGGGAGGTGCTGTCGAAGAAGCCTTGGCGGGTCGCTGCGGGGCGTCCCGCGGATAGAGAACACGCTGCAGGCACGGTGGTGGGGGGAGGGAGTGGAATGGGCGTTTAAGGTGGGCTGCCGATCGAGCGGGCTGCTTCGTCCTGGGTTGGTGTCGAGCTGCTCCAATGCAGGCAAGCGGAGAGTGTCCCGTCCCACCCCCCGGACTTGTGCCTTGTCGGTGGTCGGAGAGGCTTTGGGGAGTCACTCGCTGCACAATACCCGGCTTCTGACCTGCTCGAGTAGCCGTGGGATTTACGTGGCTGGTCCAGTTGAGTTTCTGGTCAATGGTGACCCCCCCCCCAGTAACTTGCGTTTACACAGCGCCTTCAGCGTTGTGAAACGGTCCCCCGAGGCGCCTCACAGGAGCGTAAATCAGACAAAATTTGACACCGAGCCACATGAGGAGATGTTAGGGACAGGTGACCAAAAGCTCGGTCAAAGAGGTAGGTTTTAAGGAGCGTCTTAAAGGAGGAGAGAGAGAGGCGGAGAGGTTTAGGGAGGGAATTCCAGAGCTCGGGGCCCGGGCGGCTGAAGGCACGGCCGCCGATGGTGGGAGGAGAGAGAGTGGGGCCAGAATTGGACGAACGCAGAGATCTCGGAGGGTTGTAGGGGCTGGAGGGATTACAGAGATGGGGGGGCCGGGGGGATTTGAAAATGCAATTCAAGAGAGCGTTTTCACCTCGCTGTGTGCTACAGATTGCGCCTACTGTCGGTGAGGGGCAGGTTGCACGCTGACCTGGAGCCAGGGAGTTACAGGCGCAGTCCAATTTTACACAACTCCCTCAGCAAAAAAAAAAAAGTCCGTCTGACCGACCTCGGGAGGTGTTTACTTACGGCAATTAAGAACTCGTGGCCTTAAAAAGGGGGGGCACGCCCCACACAACACGGCTCCAAACTGGCGGTAGAATCGCGCCTTACATGGGGACGAGGTTCCCGTTCCCGTAAAAAACACCCGCCCCAGCGTCAGGAGCGGGGTGGGAGATCGGTGAAAGAGATCGGTTGCGCAGGACAAGGTTTCCGCACGTTATTCTTTATTTTAAACAGAACGACTTTTACATCCGGTCACCGACATTCCTGCGACGCGTTAAAGCGACGAAATAACCCAAGTGTTTTTAAGACGGAAGAGCGCGGAGCGCTCGGAGAGACGCTGTGAGGGAAAGCACGCAGCGTCGGTAGTCCGGAGGCTCGGCGGTGAAGAACGGAAGGTACGTCACGCGCTCCACGCGCCCCCTCATCCCCGTCACGGTCCACGCCCGCGTCACCTCGCGCCCTGGTCCCGTCGCGTCCTTGCACCGCCTGCCTTGAAACATTCAGCGCCGGTTTAAAGAGAGCGGGACGTCCCCACGGTCTCCCCTCCTTCCTCACCGTTGGAATCGGGACAGTTGCGCCTCTAGTTCGTTCTCTATTGTGAGGACTCCTCGCCCCCCCCCCAGGCTGTGGGGTAAGTGTAACGTGCCCCCCTGCCCCCCGAGATCAGGTAGCAGCGCAGCCCCCCTCGAGCCTGTTACGCAGGAACAGGAGGGAGGCCCATTCAGCCCCTCGAGCCTGTTACACAGGAACAGGAGGAGGCCGTTCAGCCCCCCTCGAGCCTGTTACACAGGAACAGGAGGAGGCCGTTCAGCCCCCCCTCGAGCCTGTTACACAGGAACAGGAGGAGGGCCGTTCAGCCCCCCTCGAGCCTGTTACACAGGAACAGGAGGAGGCCGTTCAGCCCCCTCGAGCCTGTTACGCAGGAACAGGAGGAGGCCGTTCAGGCCCCCTCGAGCCTGTTACACAGGAACAGGAGGAGGCCATTCAGCCCCTCGAGCCTGTTACGCAGGAACAGGAGGAGGCCATTCAGCCCCTCGAGCCTGCTCCGCCATTCAATTGGATCATTGGCTGATCTGTATCTTAACCCCCCTTGGTTCCCTATCCCTCGATACCCAACAAAAATCGATCGATCTCAGTCTTGAAATTTCCAATTGACCCCAGCTTTTTTGTGGGGAGAGAGTTCCAGATTCCCACTCCCCCCTTTGTGTGAAGAAGTGCTTCCCGACATCACCCCTGAACGGCCCGGCTCTGATTTAAGGTTCTGTTCCCCCGCCCTTGTTCTGGACTCCCCCCACCAGAGGAAATAGTTTCTCTCTATCGACCCTATCGAGTGCTTTGATCATCTTAAACCCCTCGATGAGATCACCCCTAATCTTCCACACTCGAGGGAATACGAGCCCGGTCTGTGCGCCCTGTCCTCGGAATTTAACCCCTTTTAGCCCCCACCCCCGGGTATCGTTCTGGTGAATCTGCTCTGCGCCCCCTCCGAGGCCGATATATCCCTCCTGACGGGGGGGGGGGGGGGGAAGGTGTCCAGAACTGAACGCAGTCTCCGGATGGGGGTCTGACTGGGGCTCTGTACAACTGGAACATCACCTCCACCCCCTCACCCTCACCCTCCGAGATAAATACAGTCGCGGGCCTGACAGAGAATGAAACGCACCTCACTGATCAGGGGAAACGGTGAGGGGGGGGGGTGTGTTAAAGGGGAAGGTGAAACGGTCCCGCGCCCCCCCGCCCCCCCGGCATTCAGCGAAGGCCACGGGAAGCCAGTTACTTTCCAGACTTCTGTGCAAGCCCCTCGATCCCCACTTGCTCAACCTCAATTCTCACATTCGCAGCCCTGATCGCCTCACCCACCCACCGCTCCCTCCCCTCTCTCCCCGTCCTCTCCCTCCCTCTCTCCCCGTCTCTCCCTCCCTCTCTCCCCGTCTCTCCCTCCCTCTCTCCCCGTCTCTCCCTCCCCGTCTCTCCCTCCCCTCCCCTCTCCCGTCTCTCCTCCCTCTCTCCCCGTCTCTCCCTCCCCTCTCTCCCCGTCTCTCCCTCCCTGTCTCTCCCCTCCCTCTCTCCCCCGTCTCTCCCTCCCTCTCTCCCCGTCTCTCCCTCCCTCTCTCCCCGTCTCTCCCTCCCTCTCTCCCCGTCTCTCCCTCCCTCTCTCCCCGTCTCTCCCTCCCTCTCTCCCCGTCTCTCCCTCCCTCTCTCCCCGTCTCTCCCTCCCTCTCTCCCCGTCTCTCCCTCCCTCTCTCCCCGTCTCTCCCTCCCTCTCTCCCCCCCTCTCCCTCCCTCTCTCCCCGCCTCTCTCTCTCTCTCTCTCTGCCTCTCTCTGCCTCTCTCTCTCTCTCTCCGCCTCTCTCTTCTCTCTGCCTCTCTCTCTCTCTGCCTCTCTCTCTCTCTGCCTCTCTCTCTCTCTCTCTCTCCGCCTCTCTCTCTCTCTCTCTCTCCGCCTCTCTCTCTCTCTCTCTCTCCGCCTCTCTCTCTCTCTCTCTCTCCTCCGCCTCTCTCTCTCTCTCTCTCTCCGCCTCTCTCTCTCTCTCTCTCTCCGCCTCTCTCTCTCTCTCTCTCTCTCCGCCTCTCTCTCTCTCTCTCTCCGCCTCTCTCTCTCTCTCTCCGCCTCTCTCTCTCTCTGCCTCTCTCTCTTTCTCTCTGCCTCTCTCTCTGGTCCTCGGAACATCCATCGACTGAGCTGTGGGGCCATTTCTCCTTTGCCCCCACCCACCCCGCTCCCCCAACCTCACCAATAAAATGCAGCCCCAATTTTGAACCCAATAAAGGAAAAAATAAACAGGGGGCATTAAATATCGGAAGTCTTAGTTTCTACAGCCCCTTTCACCACCTCAGGATGTCCCAAAGCGCTGTACAGCCAATGAAGAATTTTTTGAAGTGTGCTCACTGTTGTAATGTAGGAAACGCGGCAGCCAATTTGCGCACAGCAAGATCCCACAAACAGCAACGTGATAAATGACCAAATAATCTGTTTTCAGTGATGTTGGTTGAGGGATAAATATCGGCCCAGGACACCGGGGAGAACTCCCCCCTGCTCTTCTTCGAAATAGTGGCCGTGGGATCTTTTACACCCACCCGAGAGGGGGCAGACGGGGCCTCGGTTTAATGTCTCATCTGAAAAACGGCACCTCCGACAGTGCGGCGCTCCCTCAGTGCTGACCCTCCGACAGTGCGGCGCTCCCTCAGTACTGACCCTCCGACAGTGCGGCGCTCCTCGGTACTGATCCTCCGACAGCGCGGCGCTCCCCTCGGTACTGACCCTCCGACAGCGCGGCGCTCCCTCAGTACTGACCCTCCGACAGTGCAGCGCTCCCCTCAGTACTGCCCCTCCGACAGTGCGGCGCTCCCTCAGTACGGACCCTCCGACAGTGCGGCGCTCCCTCAGTACGGACCCTCCGACAGTGCGGCGCTCCCTCAGTACGGACCCTCCGACAGTGCGGCGCTCCCTCAGTACGGACCCTCCGACAGTGCGGCGCTCCTCAGGACTGACCCTCCGACAGTGCTGCGCTCCCTCAGTACGGACCCTCCGACAGTGCGGCGCTCCCTCAGGACTGACCCTCCGACAGTGCGGCGCTCCCTCAGGACTGACCCTCCGACAGTGCGGCGCTCCCTCAGTACTGACCCTCCGACAGTGCGGCGCTCCCTCAGTACTGACCCTCCGACAGTCGGCGGGCGCTCCCTCAGTACTGACCCTCCGACAGTGCGGCGCTCCCTCAGGACTGACCCTCCGGCAGTGCGGCGCTCCCTCAGTACTGACCCTCCGACAGTGCGGCGCTCCCTCAGTACCGACCCTCCGACAGTGCGGCGCTCCCTCAGTACTGACCCTCCGACAGTGCGGCGCTCCCTCAGTACTGACCCTCCGACAGTGTGGCGCTCCCTCAGTACTGCACTGGGAGTGTCGGCCTGGATTACGGGGCTCAAGACTCAGGAA
>NC_090370.1:669191-674918 GCF_035084215.1 Heptranchias perlo | reverse complement strand
TCACTCCCTTAAAAGAATGGGTCGGAATTTTTAACAGCCCATTCATTGCAAGTGGAATAAAATTCACTCGCTCCGACAAGAGACAGACAGGACGTTTTAAACGACACTGCGCTCCCGTGTAATGGAATACTGACAGGCTTGCTCCCATCCCCCCCCAACCCCGAGTCAGGCATCAATTTTTAACCCCTCCCTCACCAACCCCCTCTCCCCCTTCGCCCGAAGGCCCCGAATCTAACCGGGGTACACCTCAATTGCGATGAGTTCAAACGGTGAGTGAAAGGCAGGTCTACAATTTATGTGCAGCTGCTTTCGCGACCTCAGGACGTCCCAAAGCGCTCCCTCGGTGCTGACCCCTCCGACAGTGCGGCGCTCCCTCAGTGCTGGCCCCTCCGTCAGTGCAGCGCTCCCTCAGTGCTGGCCCTCCGACGGTGCGGCGCTCCCTCAGTGCTGGCCCCTCCGACAATGCGGCGCTCCCTCAGTGCTGACCCTCCGACAGTGCAGCGCTCCCTCAGTACTGACCCTCCGACAGTGCAGCGCTCCCTCAGTACTGACCCTCCGTCAGTGCAGCGCTCCCTCAGTACTGACCCTCTGACAGTGCGGCGCTCCCTCAGTGCTGGCCCTCCGACAGTGCGGCACTCCCTCAGTGCTGGCCCTCCGACAGTGCAGCGCTCCCTCAGTGCTGGCCCTCCGACAGTGCAGCGCTCCCTCAGTGCTGGCCCTCCGACAGTGCGGCGCTCCCTCAGTACTGACCCTCCGTCAGTGCAGCGCTCCCTCAGTACTGCCCCCTCCGACAGTGCGGCGCTCCCTCAGTACTGACCCTCCGACAGTGCGGCGCTCCCTCAGTGCTGACCCTCCGACAGTGCGGCACTCCCTCAGTGCTGACCCTCCGACAGTGCGGCGCTCCCTCAGTACTGACCCTCCGACAATGCGGCGCTCCCTCAGTGCTGACCCTCCGACAGTGCAGCGCTCCCTCAGTACTGACCCTCCGACAGTGCAGCGCTCCCTCAGTACTGACCCTCCGTCAGTGCAGCGCTCCCTCAGTACTGACCCTCTGACAGTGCGGCGCTCCCTCAGTGCTGGCCCTCCGACAGTGCGGCACTCCCTCAGTGCTGGCCCTCCGACAGTGCAGCGCTCCCTCAGTGCTGGCCCTCCGACAGTGCAGCGCTCCCTCAGTGCTGGCCCTCCGACAGTGCGGCGCTCCCTCAGTACTGACCCTCCGTCAGTGCAGCGCTCCCTCAGTACTGCCCCCTCCGACAGTGCGGCGCTCCCTCAGTACTGACCCTCCGACAGTGCGGCGCTCCCTCAGTGCTGACCCTCCGACAGTGCGGCGCTCCCTCAGTGCTGACCCTCCGACAGTGCGGCGCTCCCTCAGTACTGCCCCCTCCGACAGTGCGGCGCTCCCTCAGTACTGACCCTCCGAGAGTGCAGCGCTCCCTCAGTACTGACCCTCCGACAGTGCAGCGCTCCCTCAGTGCTGACCCTCCGACAGTGCGGCGTTCCCTCAGTACCGACCCTCCCACAGTGCGGCGCTCCCTCAGTACTGACCCTCCGACAGTGCGGCGCTCCCTCAGTACTGCACTGGGAGTGTCGGCCTGGATTATGGGCTCAAGTCTCAGGAGTTGGGGCTCGAACACATGAGCTTCTGACTCAGAGGGGAGAGAGAGACCCCACTGAGCCACCGCTGACAGCTGGAAACACCGTGACCCACTCTGAGCCCCACACACAGAGTTGGGGAGGGCCCAGGCTCCGCCCCTGGCCTGTGCTGGGTTAGCTGATTGCACACCCAGTGTGGGAAGTGATACACACACACACACACACACACACACACAGTTAGGGAGGGGTGGGGAACAAAAACAGCCGGGGTTCCTGCTCCTGCTTGCAAAGTGCACGCGGGCGTGTTGTGTTGCGGGATCGGAGATCGTCTGTGGCGCTGCCTCCACAGTCGAATAGTCGGCACACGCTCACGTTCAAGGCTTGTTCCCTGGAGCATCGATGGGTGCTCCCTGCAAGGAGTCAGGCGGGGCCTCAAACGTTCAGGGGGAATTGACCCCCTCTTAATATCTCCCCAGCGACCCCGCCCCCCACCGCCGTACTCTGTATCTAACCCTGCACCTGCCCCTGGGAGTGTTGGATGGGACAGTGTAGAGGGAGCTTTACTCTGTATCTAACCCTGTACCTGCCCTGGGAGTGTTTGATGGGACAGTGTAGAGGGAGCTTTACTCTGTATCTAACCCTGTACCTGCCCCTGGGAGTGTTTGATGGGACAGTGTAGAGGGAGCTTTACTCTGTATCTAACACTGTACCTGCCCTGGGAGTGTTTGATGGACAGTGTAGAGGGAGCTTTACTCTGTATCTAACCCTGTACCTGCCCCTGGGAGTGTTTGATGGGACAGTGTAGAGGGAGCTTTACTCTGTATCTAACCCTGTACCTGCCCTGGGAGTGTTTGACGGGACAGTGCAGAGGGAGCTTTACTCTGTATCTAACCCTGTACCTGCCCTGGGAGTGTTTGATGGGACGGTGTAGAGGGAGCTTTACTCTGTATCTAACCCTGTACCTGACCCTGGGAGTGTTTGATGGGACGGTGTAGAGGGAGCTTTACTCTGTATCTAACCCTGTACCTGCCCTGGGAGTGTTTGATGGGACAGTATAGAGGGAGCTTTACTCTGTATCTAACCCTGTACCTGCCCTGGGAGTGTTTGACGGGACAGTGTAGAGGGAGCTTTACTCTGTATCTAACCCTGTACCTGCCCTGGGAGTGTTTGATGGGACAGTGTAGAGGGAGCTTTACTCTGTATCTAACCCTGTACCTGCCCTGGGAGTGTTTGACGGGACAGTGTAGAGAGAGCTTTACTCTGTATCTAACCCTGTACCTGCCCTGGGAGTGTTTGATGGGACAGTGTAAAGGGAGCTTTACTCTGTATCTAACCCTGTACCTGCCCTGGGAGTGTTTGACGGGACAGTGTAGAGGGAGCTTTGCTCTGTATCTAACCCTGTACCTGCCCTGGGAGTGTTTGATGGGACAGTGTAGAGGGAGCTTTACTCTGTATCTAACCCTGTACCTGCCCCTGGGAGTGTTTGACGGGACAGTGTAGAGGGAGCTTTACTCTGTATCTAACCCTGTACCTGCCCTGGGAGTGTTTGATGGGACAGTGTAGAGGGAGCTTTACTCTGTATCTAACCCTGTACCTGCCCCTGGGAGTGTTTGACGGGACAGTGTAGAGGGAGCTTTACTCTGTATCTAACCCTGTACCTGCCCTGGGAGTGTTTGACGGGACAGTGTAGAGGGAGCTTTACTCTGTATCTAACCCTGTACCTGACCCTGGGAGTATTTGACTGGGCAGTGGGTGCCTGAGATGGGATGGTGTCCCATTCCACGATACTGAAATCCTTAATCCTGAACAGGCACCAGATACCCCCCAGTCCTCTCCCACCGTCCTCTCCTCTCCTCTCCTCTCCTCTCCTCTCCTCTCCACCCCACCCTTCCACCCCTCCCCTCCTGCCAGTACTGTCTGGCCTCTCCGTCATCTCCGAGGTCCGTGCTGTGACATACCTCACTCCCGAGTCCCTCGCTGGCTCGGGCTCCGACACCACGTGGCTTGGATCGGTCGTTCGTGCCGTGTGATCCCAGCTCTCCGGCTCCTCGACTCCCTGATGAGGGGGGTGGGGAGAAACGGAATTCAAAAATTAGACTTGAAATGAGGCAACATCTGGAGTTTGGCATCACCTGGCGCGTTGGGCGAGCCGCAGGCGGGAAACCCCACCTCCTGAACATCTGGATTCGCGCCCCTGCAGAAGATAGCCGAGTCTGGGAGAATCATCCGATGACAAATCCCCTCCCCTCGCCCCACGTCGGGATCGAACTAGACTTTAGCGTAGTTAAACATCCCCGAGACGCTTCACAGGAGCGTAAATCAGACAAAATTTGACACCGAGCCACATGAGGAGATATTAGGGACAGGTGACCACAAGCTCGGTCAAAGAGGTAGGTTTTAAGGAGCGTCTTAAAGGAGGAGAGAGAGAGAGAGGCGGAGAGGTTTCGGGAGGGAATTCCAGAGCTCGGGGCCCGGGCAGCCGAAGGCACGGCCGCCAATGGTGGGAGCGATGGAAATCAGGGGATGGACAAGAGGCCGGAATTGGAGGAGCGCAGAGATCTGGGAGGGTCGTAGGGGCTGGAGGAGGTTACAGAGATAGGGAGGGGGGCGAGGAGACCATGGAGGGGATTTGAACACGAGGATGAGAATTTTAAAATCGAGGCATTGCCGGACCGGGAGCCGATGTGGGTCAGCGAGCACAGGGGGTGATGGGCGAACGGGACTCGGTGCGAGTTAGGATACGGGGCTGTCAGTCCTGTTATACAGTCAGTGCTGGGACACTCAGCCCTGTAATACACACAGTCAGTGCTGGGACACTCAGTCCTGTTATACACACAGTCAGTGCTGGGACACTCAGTCCTGTTATACACACAGTCAGTGCTGGGACACTCAGTCCTGTTATACACACACAGTCAGTGCTGGGACACTCAGTCCTGTAATACACACACAGTCAGTGCTGGGACACTCAGTCCTGTTATACACACAGTCAGTGCTGGGACACTCAGTCCTGTTATACACACAGTCAGTGCTGGGACACTCAGTCCTGTTATACACACACAGTCAGTGCTGGGACACTCAGTCCTGTAATACACACACAGTCAGTGCTGGGACACTCAGTCCTGTTATACACACAGTCAGTGCTGGGACACTCAGTCCTGTTATACACACAGTCAGTGCTGGGACACTCAGTCCTGTTATACACACAGTCAGTGCTGGGACACTCAGCCCTGTTATACACACAGTCAGTGCTGGGACACTCAGCCCTGTTATACACACAGTCAGTGCTGGGACACTCAGTCCTGTTATACACACACAGTCAATGCTGGGACTCTCAGTCCTGTTATATACACACAGTCAGTGCTGGGACACTCAGTCCTGTTATACACACAGTCAGTGCTGGGACACTCAGCCCTGTTATACACACACAGTCAGTGCTGGGACACTCAGTCCTGTTATACACACAGTCAGTGCTGGGACACTCAGTCCTGTTATACACACAGTCAGTGCTGGGACACTCAGTCCTGTTATACACACACAGTCAGTGCTGGGACACTCAGTCCTGTTATACACACAGTCAGTGCTGGGACACTCAGTCCTGTTATACACACAGTCAGTGCTGGGACACTCAGTCCTGTTATACACACAGTCAGTGCTGGGACACTCAGTCCTGTTATACACACAGTCAGTGCTGGGACACTCAGTCCTGTTATACACACACAGTCAGTGCTGGGACACTCAGTCCTGTTATAGACACAGTCAGTGCTGGGACACTCAGTCCTGTTATACACACACAGTCAGTGCTGGGACACTCAGTCCTGTTATACACACACAGTCAGTGCTGGGACACTCAGTCCTGTTATACACACAGTCAGTGCTGGGACACTCAGTCCTGTTATACACACACAGTCAGTGCTGGGACACTCAGTCCTGTTATACACACAGTCAGTGCTGGGACACTCAGTCCTGTTATACACACACAGTCAGTGCTGGGACACTCAGTCCTGTTACACACAGTCAGTGCTGGGACACTCAGTCCTGTTATACACACAGTCAGTGCTGGGACACTCAGTCCTGTTATACACACACAGTCAGTGCTGGGACACTCAGTCCTGTTATACACACAGTCAGTGCTGG
>NC_090370.1:616691-664191 GCF_035084215.1 Heptranchias perlo | reverse complement strand
CACACAGACAAGGAAAGAGAGAGACACACACACAGACAAGGAAAGAGAGAGACACACACACAGACAAGGAAAGAGAGAGACACACACACAGACAAGGAAAGAGAGAGACACACACACAGACACACACACACAGACAAGGAAAGAGAGAGACACACACACAGACAAGGAAAGAGAGAGACACACACACAGACAAGGAAAGAGAGAGACACACACACACAGACAAGGAAAGAGAGAGAGACACACACACACACACACACACACAGAGACAAGGAGAGAGAGAGACACACACACACACACACACACACAGAGACAAGGAGAGAGAGACACACACACACACACACACACACACACACAGAGACAAGGAAAGAGACACACACACACAGAGACAAGGAAAGAGACACACACACACACACACACACACACACAGACAAGGAAAGAGAGAGACACACACACAGACAAGGAAAGAGAGAGACACACACACAGACAAGGAAAGAGAGAGACACACACACAGACAAGGAAAGAGAGAGACACACACACAGACAAGGAAAGAGAGAGACACACACACAGACACACACACACAGACAAGGAAAGAGAGAGACACACACACAGACAAGGAAAGAGAGAGACACACACACAGACAAGGAAAGAGAGAGACACACACACACAGACAAGGAAAGAGAGAGACACACACACAGACACACACACACAGACAAGGAAAGAGAGAGACACACACACAGACAAGGAAAGAGAGAGACACACACACAGACAAGGAAAGAGAGAGACACACACACAGACAAGGAAAGAGAGAGACACACACACACAGACAAGGAAAGAGAGAGACACACACACACAGACAAGGAAAGAGAGAGACACACACAGACAAGGAAAGAGAGAGACACACACACAGACAACGAAAGAGAGAGACACACACACAGACAAGGAAAGACAGACACACAGAAAGACAGAGAGGGAAAGGGAGGGAGTGAGACACAGACAGAAAAGGAGATGGAAAGAGACAGAGAGAGTGAGAGAGAGAGAGAGAGACACAGTGTCAAATGGAGAGAGGGAGTGAGAGTGTGAGAGAGAGTCGCAGACAAAGAGAGGGAGAGACACAGGCAGACAGAGAGAGACGGAGTTAGAGTCAGAGAGCGAGGGAGAGTGACAGACTTGGATAGAGAAAGATTGAACAGGCTGGGGCTCCTTTCTCCAGAAAGGAGAAGGCAGAGGGGTGACAGATAGAGGTCTTTAAAATTATGAAGGGGTTCGAAAGGATAGGCGGAGAGAAGATATTTCCACTTGTGGGGGGAGACCAAAACTAGCGGGCCATAAATATAAGACAGTCACTAATAAATCCAATGGGGAATTCAGGAGAAACTTCTTTCCCCAGAGAGCGGTGAGAATGTGGAACTTGCTCCCACGCGGAGTGGTCGAGGGGAATCGCGGAGATGGATTTAAGGGGAAGCCGGATAAACACACGAGGGAGAAAGGACTAGAAGGATATGCTGATAGGGTGAGATGAAGTAGGGAGGGAGGAGGCTCGTGTGGAGCATAAACGCCAGCACGGACCTGTCGGGCCGAATGGCCTGTTTCTGTGCTGCAAAACTCGACGTAATTCCATGCAATTACAACAGTGACGACACCTCAAAAAAAGCACTTCACTGTAAAGCGTTTCGGGATGCACTGAGGTCGTGCGAGGCACCCCACCCCCCCCTCCGTATAAATCGAATTCTCCTCAAAGCGAACACGCAAGAGCGCCATAAATTGGCGGCAGCTCACGGGACGCAGGACGCGAGATATTACGGCTTTGCGAGGGCAAGTCCGCGTCGAAAATGACAGACCAAACCCGTTGCCGGGACGGTCTGCCGTGAAACTGGCAGCGTGCACCGAGAGGGTTGGGCTTTTACGGGGCGGTGGGAGGCAAGGGAGGGGCGGGGGAATGTCCTGGCGTATTAAACATCGCCCGCTCTCCCGCCGACCCCTGGCACAATCACCGAGTCTCGCTGGCACTCGTGCAAAATGCAGCCCCTCGCTCGATTTGCACGAAGTCCTCAAACAGTCACATCTGGCTGTGTGAGCACAACAGAGGACAGATTCTCTCAAAGACCCAATTCTGTTTGTTGCAACTGGCCCACGTCCAAAACTCTCAAAGTGCAAAACAGCGAGGGTCGTTTATTATTATTATCACGTGCCTGTGGTGAATTATTTTCTGCTCAGCAAGGGATGTCAGCACCAGAGGAGTGGAACACTCCCAGGGTCAGGTACAGCACGGGTTAGATACAGAGTAAAGCTCCGTCTACAGTGTCTCGTCAAACACTCCCAGGGCAGGTACAGGGTTAGATACAGAGTAAAGCTCCCTCTACACTGTCCCATCAAACACTCCCAGGGCAGGTACAGGGTTAGATACAGAGTAAAGCTCCCTCTACACTGTCCCATCAAACACTCCCAGGGCAGGTACAGGGTTAGATACAGAGTAAAGCTCCCTCTACACTGTCCCATCAAACACTCCCAGGGCAGGTACAGGGTTGGATACAGAGTAAAGCTCCCTCTACACTGTCCCATCAAACACTCCCAGGGGCAGGTACAGGGTTAGATACAGAGTAAAGCTCCCTCTACACTGTCCCATCAAACACTCCCAGGGGCAGGTACAGGGTTAGATACAGAGTAAAGCTCCCTCGACACTGTCCCATCAAACACTCCCAGGGCAGGTACAGGGTTAGATACAGAGTAAAGCTCCCTCTACACTGTCCCATCAAACACTCCCAGGGGCAGGTACAGGGTTAGATACAGAGTAAAGCTCCCTCTACACTGTCCCGTCAAACACCCCCAGGGTCAGGTACAGGGTGAGATACAGAGTAAAGCTCCCTCTACACCGTCCCGTCAAACACCCCCAGGGTCAGGTTACTTATCCGTGTGTCGAATCCAACCCCTCTGTGAGTGGGATTACGAATTTGCTGTTTGGTCAGGGGTAGTATTGTGTTGTGGGGCCCTGTAGGAAGCGGACTGCAAATGCCCCCAGATCATTAATACCCTCCCGTCGATGCTGATCAGTCCCCTCCACTGACTCGTTTGTGAAGGAACCAAACCTTCACTTGTCGAGGAAGGTGTAAGGGGGGTGAAATCGAGATCAGGCGAAGTTCATCCGACACTGAAAATAATCATCGCACTAAATCTGTCTTGTGCCTGATGTTGCTATCCATGAAATGGATTAACGCCAGCATATAAATAGCGAAGACTGACCTGAATTATCCCCCCATTAATAAAAAAGAACTTGCATGTGTGTTTATACCACAGTCAGCGCCTTTCAGGACCTCAGGACGTCCCAAAATGCTGCACAGCCCATGAAGCACTTTTTTTTTAAGAAGTGCGGTCACTGTTGTAATGTAGGAAACGCGGCAGCCCATTTGCGCACAGCAAGATCCCACAAACAGCAATGTGATAAATGACCCAGATAATCTGTTCGTTTTTTTTTTAAAGTGATGTTGGTTGAGGGATAAATATCGGCCCCCAGGACACCGGGGAGAACTCCCCCCACCCTGCTCTTCTTCGAAATAGTGGCCGTGGGATCTTTTACATCCACCCGAGAGGGGCAGACGGGGCCCTCGGTTTAACGTCTCATCCGAAAGACGGCACCTCCGACAGTGCGGCGCTCCCTCAGTACTGACCCTCCGACAGTGCGGTGCTCCCTCAGTACTGACCCTCCGACAGTGCGGCGCTCCCTCAGTACCGACCCTCCGACAGTGCGGCGCTCCCTCAGTACCGACCCTCCGACAGTGCGGGGCACCCTCAGTACCGACCCTCCGACGGTGCGGCGCTCCCTCAGTACCGATCCTCCGACAGCGCGGCGTTCCCTCAGTACTGACCCTCCGACAGTGCAGCGCTCCCTCAGTACCGACCCTCCGACAGTGCGGCGCTCCCTCAGTGCTGACCCTCCGACAGTGCGGCGCTCCCTCAGTACCGACCCTCCGACAGTGCGGCGCTCCCTCAGTACTGACCCTCCGACAGTGCGGTGCTCCCTCAGTACTGACCCTCCGACAGTGCGGCGCTCCCTCAGTACCGACCCTCCGACAGTGCGGCGCTCCCTCAGTACTGACCCTCCGACAGTGCGGTGCTCCCTCAGTACTGACCCTCCGACAGTGCGGTGCTCCCTCAGTACTGACCCTCCGACAGTGCGGCGCTCCCTCAGTACTGACCCTCCGACAGTGCGGCGCTCCCTCAGTACTGACCCTCCGACAGTGCGGTGCTCCCTCAGTACTGACCCTCCGACAGTGCGGCGCTCCCTCAGTACCGACCCTCCGACAGTGCGGCGCTCTGGGCTGGCGTCCTGGAGTTGGGGCTCGAACCCACGTCCCTCTGACTCAGCGGGGAGAGAAAATGCCCCCCACTGAGACATGGCCGACACATTAGACCCGGCCGACTGACAACACGATGCTAGGAAGAACCATAGCAATCTTGGGGACCGTGGGGGGGGGGGGGGCTTGGCGGGAGGTGGGGTGGGGGGGATTCCCCGGGCGCTGGCCACGTACCGACGCGGCCATCCGAGCCTGGATGTCGGCTGGCTATTGGGCTGTGGGGGGCGTCACACTCTCCATCCCAATACTTCCCTCCCGCGCACGGGAGGCGGGGGGGGGGGTGGCGGCAATTGTCGCTCAGGGGTCCCTGGACACCAGGGCACATCTGTGCTCCCCACCCCACACCCCCCCGCCCCCCCCCCCCGGACAATGGGGTGCGATCGGCGAGACTGTTCCGAGTACTCACGGACTGGGAGCGGCTTCCCTCTGCGATCTGCAACGCGATGGGCACCGGCTGACTGATGACGACTTCCCCGGCCGCAGTGCCGCCGTAGGCCAGTCGGGCGGCGTCGTCCCGTGGGACACGGGGGGTCGCCCCGAGCCGGCCCCCTCCGATCTCTCCGTCCCGGCCCCCGGACTCATCTGCTGTTTGTTCTACGCCCCCTACCGAGGGGGAGGGGGGGGGGGGGAAAAGGGGCAATGAGTCATTAGGTGCTCGCACACGCTCGCGACCGCACGGACGCACACACACGCTCGCAGAGTGGCGCGCACGCAATAAAGTTCACACTGGGAGTGTTTGATGGGACAGTGTAGAGGGAGCTTTACTCTGTATCTAACCCTGTACCTGACCCTGGGAGTGTTTGATGGGACAGTGTAGAGGGAGCTTTACTCTGTATCTAACCCTGTACCTGACCCTGGGAGTGTTTGATGGGACAGTGTAGAGGGAGCTTTACTCTGTATCTAACCCTGTACCTGACCCTGGGAGTGTTTGATGGGACAGTGTAGAGGGAGCTTTACTCTGTCTCTAACCCTGTACCTGACCCTGGGAGTGTTTGATGGGACAGTGTAGAGGGAGCTTTACTCTGTATCTAACCCTGTACCTGACCCTGGGAGTGTTTGACGGGACAGTGTAGAGGGAGCTTTACTCTGTATCTAACCCTGTACCTGCCCCTGGGAGTGTTTGATGGGACAGTGTGGAGGGAGCTTTACTCTGTATCTAACCCTGTACCTGACCCTGGGAGTGTTTGATGGGACAGTGTAGAGGGAGCTTTACTCTGTATCTAACCCTGTACCTGACCCTGGGAGTGTTTGATGGGACAGTGTAGAGGGAGCTTTACTCTGTATCTAACCCTGTACCTGACCCTGGGAGTGTTTGACGGGACAGTGTAGAGGGAGCTTTACTCTCTATCTATCACTGTACCTGCCCTGGGAGTGTTTGATGGGACAGTGTAGAGGGAGCTTTACTCTGTATCTAACCCTGTACCTGCCCTGGGAGTGTTTGATGGGACAGTGTAGAGGGAGCTTTAATCTGTATCTAACCCTGTACCTGCCCTGGGAGTGTTTGACGGGACAGTGTAGAGGGAGCTTTACTCTGTATCTGACCCTGTACCTGCCCTGGGAGTGTTTGACGGGACAGTGTAGAGGGAGCTTTACTCTGTATCTAACCCTGTACCTGCCCTGGGAGTGTTTGATGGGACAGTGTAGAGGGAGCTTTACTCTGTATCTAACCCTGTACCTGCCCTGGGAGTGTTTGATGGGACAGTGTAGAGGGAGCTTTACTCTGTATCTAACCCTGTACCTGCCCTGGGAGTGTTTGATGGGACAGTGTAGAGGGAGCTTTACTCTGTATCTAACCCTGTACCTGACCCTGGGAGTGTTTGACGGGACAGTGTAGAGGGAGCTTTACTCTGTATCTAACCCTGTACCTGCCCCTGGGAGTGTTTGATGGGACAGTGTAGAGGGAGCTTTACTCTGTATCTAACCCTGTACCTGCCCTGGGAGTGTTTGATGGGACAGTGTAGAGGGAGCTTTACTCTGTATCTAACCCTGTACCTGACCCTGGGAGTGTTTGATGGGACAGTGTAGAGGGAGCTTTACTCTGTATCTAACCCTGTACCTGCCCTGGGAGTGTTTGACGGGACAGTGTAGAGGGAGCTTTACTCTGTATCTAACCCTGTACCTGCCCTGGGAGTGTTTGATGGGACAGTGTAGAGGGAGCTTTACTCTGTATCTAACCCTGTACCTGCCCTGGGAGTGTTTGATGGGACAGTGTAGAGGGAGCTTTACTCTGTATCTAACCCTGTACCTGCCCTGGGAGTGTTTGATGGGACAGTGTAGAGGGAGCTTTACTCTGTATCTAACCCTGTACCTGCCCTGGGAGTGTTTGACGGGACAGTGTAGAGGGAGCTTTACTCTGTATCTGACCCTGTACCTGCCCTGGGAGTGTTTGATGGGACAGTGTAGAGGGAGCTTTACTCTGTATCTGACCCTGTACCTGCCCTGGGAGTGTTTGACGGGACAGTGTAGAGGGAGCTTTACTCTGTATCTAACACTGTACCTGCCCTGGGAGTGTTTGATGGGACAGTGGAGAGGGAGCTTTACTCTGTATCTAACCCTGTACCTGCCCTGGGAGTGTTTGATGGGACAGTGTAGAGGGAGCTTTACTCTGTATCTAACCCTGTACCTGCCCTGGGAGTGTTTGATGGGACAGTGTAGAGGGAGCTTTACTCTGTATCTAACCCTGTACCTGCCCTGGGAGTGTTTGATGGGACAGTGTAGAGGGAGCTTTACTCTGTATCTAACCCTGTACCTGCCCTGGGAGTGTTTGATGGGACAGTGTAGAGGGAGCTTTAATCTGTATCTAACCCTGTACCTGACCCTGGGAGTGTTTGACGGGACAGTGTAGAGGGAGCTTTACTCTGTATCTAACCCTGTACCTGCCCCTGGGAGTGTTTGATGGGACAGTGTAGAGGGAGCTTTACTCTGTATCTCACCCTGTACCTGCCCTGGGAGTGTTTGATGGGACAGTGTAGAGGGAGCTTTACTCTGTATCTCACCCTGTACCTGACCCTGGGAGTGTTTGATGGGACAGTGTAGAGGGAGCTTTACTCTGTATCTAACCCTGTACCTGCCCTGGGAGTGTTTGACGGGACAGTGTAGAGGGAGCTTTACTCTGTATCTAACCCTGTACCTGCCCTGGGAGTGTTTGATGGGACAGTGTAGAGGGAGCTTTACTCTGTATCTAACCCTGTACCTGCCCTGGGAGTGTTTGATGGGACAGTGTAGAGGGAGCTTTACTCTGTATCTAACCCTGTACCTGCCCTGGGAGTGTTTGATGGGACAGTGTAGAGGGAGCTTTACTCTGTATCTAACCCTGTACCTGCCCTGGGAGTGTTTGACGGGACAGTGCAGAGGGAGCTTTATTCTGTATCTAACCCTGTACCTGCCCTGGGAGTGTTTGATGGGACAGTGTGGAGGGAACTTTGCTCTGTATCTAACCCTGTACCTGCCCTGGGAGTGTTTGATGGGACAGTGTAGAGGGAGCTTTACTCTGTATCTAACCCTGTACCTGCCCTGGGAGTGTTTGACGGGACAGTGCAGAGGGAGCTTTACTCTGTATCTAACCCTGTACCTGCCCTGGGAGTGTTTGATGGGACAGTGTAGAGGGAGCTTTACTCTGTATCTAACCCTGTACCTGACCCTGGGAGTGTTTGACGGGACAGTGTAGAGGGAGCTTTACTCTGTATCTAACCCTGTACCTGCCCCTGGGAGTGTTTGATGGGACAGTGTAGAGGGAGCTTTACTCTGTATCTAACCCGTGCTGCACCTGCCCTGTGAGTGTTTGATGGGACAGTGTAGAGGGAGCTTAACTCTGTATCTAACCCTGTACCTGACCCTGGGAGTGTTTGATGGGACAGTGTAGAGGGAGCTTTACTCTCTATCTATCACTGTACCTGCCCTGGGAGTGTTTGATGGGACAGTGTAGAGGGAGCTTTACTCTGTATCTAACCCTGTACCTGCCCTGGGAGTGTTTGATGGGACAGTGTAGAGGGAGCTTTACTCTGTATCTGACCCTGTACCTGCCCTGGGAGTGTTTGATGGGACAGTGTAGAGGGAGCTTTACTCTGTATCTGACCCTGTACCTGCCCTGGGAGTGTTTGACGGGACAGTGTAGAGGGAGCTTTACTCTGTATCTAACCCTGTACCTGCCCTGGGAGTGTTTGATGGGACAGTGTAGAGGGAGCTTTACTCTGTATCTAACCCTGTACCTGCCCTGGGAGTGTTTGATGGGACAGTGTAGAGGGAGCTTTACTCTGTATCTAACCCTGTACCTGCCCTGGGAGTGTTTGATGGGACAGTGTAGAGGGAGCTTTACTCTGTATCTAACCCTGTACCTGACCCTGGGAGTGTTTGACGGGACAGTGTAGAGGGAGCTTTACTCTGTATCTAACCCTGTACCTGCCCCTGGGAGTGTTTGATGGGACAGTGTAGAGGGAGCTTTACTCTGTATCTAACCCTGTACCTGCCCTGGGAGTGTTTGATGGGACAGTGTAGAGGGAGCTTTACTCTGTATCTAACCCTGTACCTGACCCTGGGAGTGTTTGATGGGACAGTGTAGAGGGAGCTTTACTCTGTATCTAACCCTGTACCTGCCCTGGGAGTGTTTGACGGGACAGTGTAGAGGGAGCTTTACTCTGTATCTAACCCTGTACCTGCCCTGGGAGTGTTTGATGGGACAGTGTAGAGGGAGCTTTACTCTGTATCTAACCCTGTACCTGCCCTGGGAGTGTTTGATGGGACAGTGTAGAGGGAGCTTTACTCTGTATCTAACCCTGTACCTGCCCTGGGAGTGTTTGATGGGACAGTGTAGAGGGAGCTTTACTCTGTATCTAACCCTGTACCTGCCCTGGGAGTGTTTGATGGGACAGTGTGGAGGGAACTTTACTCTGTATCTAACCCTGTACCTGCCCTGGGAGTGTTTGATGGGACAGTGTAGAGGGAGCTTTACTCTGTATCTAACCCTGTACCTGCCCTGGGAGTGTTTGACGGGACAGTGCAGAGGGAGCTTTACTCTGTATCTGACCCTGTACCTGCCCTGGGAGTGTTTGATGGGACAGTGGAGAGGGAGCTTTACTCTGTATCTGACCCTGTACCTGCCCTGGGAGTGTTTGATGGGACAGTGTAGAGGGAGCTTTACTCTGTATCTAACCCTGTACCTGCCCTGGGAGTGTTTGATGGGACAGTGTAGAGGGAGCTTTACTCTGTATCTAACCCTGTACCTGCCCTGGGAGTGTTTGATGGGACAGTGTAGAGGGAGCTTTACTCTGTATCTAACCCTGTACCTGCCCTGGGAGTGTTTGATGGGACAGTGTAGAGGGAGCTTTACTCTGTATCTAACCCTGCACCTGACCCTGGGAGTGTTTGACGGGACAGTGTAGAGGGAGCTTTACTCTGTATCTAACCCTGTACCTGCCCCTGGGAGTGTTTGATGGGACAGTGTAGAGGGAGCTTTACTCTGTATCTAACCCTGTACCTGCCCTGGGAGTGTTTGATGGGACAGTGTAGAGGGAGCTTTACTCTGTATCTAACCCTGTACCTGACCCTGGGAGTGTTTGATGGGACAGTGTAGAGGGAGCTTTACTCTGTATCTAACCCTGTACCTGCCCTGGGAGTGTTTGACGGGACAGTGTAGAGGGAGCTTTACTCTGTATCTAACCCTGTACCTGCCCTGGGAGTGTTTGATGGGACAGTGTAGAGGGAGCTTTACTCTGTATCTAACCCTGTACCTGCCCTGGGAGTGTTTGATGGGACAGTGTAGAGGGAGCTTTACTCTGTATCTAACCCTGTACCTGCCCTGGGAGTGTTTGATGGGACAGTGTAGAGGGAGCTTTACTCTGTATCTAACCCTGTACCTGCCCTGGGAGTGTTTGACGGGACAGTGCAGAGGGAGCTTTATTCTGTATCTAACCCTGTACCTGCCCTGGGAGTGTTTGATGGGACAGTGTGGAGGGAACTTTACTCTGTATCTAACCCTGTACCTGCCCTGGGAGTGTTTGATGGGACAGTGTAGAGGGAGCTTTACTCTGTATCTAACCCTGTACCTGCCCTGGGAGTGTTTGACGGGACAGTGCAGAGGGAGCTTTACTCTGTATCTAACCCTGTACCTGACCCTGGGAGTGTTTGACGGGACAGTGCAGAGGGAGCTTTACTCTGTATCTAACCCTGTACCTGACCCTGGGAGTGTTTGATGGGACAGTGTAGAGGGAGCTTTACTCTGTATCTAACCCTGTACCTGACCCTGGGAGTGTTTGATGGGACAGTGTCGAGGGAGCTTTACTCTGTATCTAACCCTGTACCTGCCCCTGGGAGTGTTTGACGGGACAGTGTAGAGGGAGCTTTACTCTGTATCTAACCCTGTACCTGACCCTGGGAGTGTTTGACGGGACAGTGCAGAGGGAGCTTTACTCTGTATCTAACCCTGTACCTGACCCTGGGAGTGTTTGACGGGACAGTGCAGAGGGAGCTTTACTCTGTATCTAACCCTGTACCTGCCCCGGGAGTGTTTGATGGGACAGTGTAGAGGGAGCTTTACTCTGTATCTAACCCTGTACCTGACCCTGGGAGTGTTTGACGGGACAGTGTAGAGGGAGCTTTACTCTGTATCTAACCCTGTACCTGCCCTGGGAGTGTTTGATGGGACAGTGCAGAGGGAGCTTTACTCTGTATCTAACCCTGTACCTGACCCTGGGAGTGTTTGACGGGACAGTGCAGAGGGAGCTTTACTCTGTATCTAACCCTGTACCTGACCCTGGGAGTGTTTGACGGGACAGTGCAGAGGGAGCTTTACTCTGACACTCGCATGCCTCAGCTTGACGGGTACGAGATTAAAAGTAAAACCAATCGCCTGAACCCACCGATTGAATCGGCCGCCGCCTCCCTGTGGCTCGAGTTCTCCCTCTGCTTGAACTCTGCTCCCTGCTCCAGTTTCCGCTCCAGTCGCTTAACGTACTCCAGGATCTCCTGAGAAAGATGACGAACCGGGTGAGGGCCTGGCATACCTCTGCACCGCGCGCTGTACCCTGTCCCCAGCCGGGGCGGGGTTTCCGAGGCCGAAACCAGGCACGAGTTTCAGGAGCAAATCGCCAATCCCTCGCTGATCAGGAACTGACCGTTGGGCTCCCGCCAGCTCGGCCTGGGGGCAGTCGGAGTGCCTCGCTGCGATCCTTTCAGGACTGGATTTGCTCTGTGGTGGCGGAACTGCCGTTAAGGGGGCTGCCTGGGACGTAGCCCGACTGGGCACGGGCCGAGAATCCAGCCTGGGCCTTTCCTGTCCCCCGCTGTGGCCCAACGTCAGGTGCTGACCCACGTCCCCACGGGAGGTGAAAGAAAAACCGAAAGCCGCAAGTTTTGGGCGGGAAAGAAAAACTTTAATAAATGCTCCCCAGTCGCAGGCAACTTTCGACAAATCTTCCCCGCGCGCCCCCCCCCGACCCCGTGATAGAATCGTGACCCTCCTCACCCCACCCCCACCCACAGTGACCCTCCCCCCTCCTCCCCGAGACCACGTACCCGGTTCTCGCTCCGAAGAAGCTCGTTCTCTTTCTGCACGACACACACTGCGGATTTCAACTCCTTCCGTTCCCGCAGCATCTCAGACAGCTGGACCTGAAGGGAGCACGTGAAGGTAAGAACGTAAGGGATGGGAGCGGGAGCAGGCTACTCGGCCCCTCGAGCCCGCCCCGCCGTTCAATCGGATCGTGGCCGGTCTTCGACCTCAACTCCACTCTCCCGCCCGATCCCCCGATTCCCCCTCGAGTCCAAAAATCCATCGCTCTCAGCCTTGAATATATTCAACGACTCAGCATCCACAGCCCTCTGGGGTGGAGAATTCCAAAGATTCACAACCCTCTGAGTGAAGAAATTCCTCCTCATCTCAGTCCTAAACGGCCGACCCCTTACCCTGAGACTATGCCCCCTGGTTCCAGACTCTCCAGCCAGGGGGAAACAGCCTCTCAGCATCTACCCTGTCAAGCCCACCCTCAGAATCTTACATGTTTCAATGAGATCACCTCTCATTCTTCGAAACTCCAGAGAGTATCGGCCCATTCTACTCAACCTCTCCTCATAGGACAACCCTCTCATCCCAGGAATCAATCTAGTGAACCTTCGTTGCACCGCCTCTAAGGCGAGTATATCCTTCCTTAGATAAGGAGACCAAAACTGTACACAGTGCTACAGGTGAGGTCTCACCAAAGCCCCTGTACAATTGTAGTAAGACTTCCTTACTCTTGGACTCCAACCCCCCTTGCAATAAAGGCCAACATACGTCAAATCCCCTCCATGGCCCTCGCCCCCCACCTCCACCATCTCTGTAACCTCCTCCAGCCCCTACGACCCTCCCAGATCTTTGCGCTCCTCCAATTCTGGCCTCTTGCGCATCCCCCCGATTTCCAACGCTCCCACCATTGGCGGCCGTGCCTTCAGCCGCCCGGGCCCCGAGCTCTGGAATTCCCTCCCTAAACCTCTCCGCCTCTCTCTCTCCTCCTTTAAGACGCTCCTTAAAACCTACCTCTTTGACCAAGCTTTTGGTCACCTGTCCCTGATATCTCCTTATGTGGCTCGGTGTCTGATTTCTATCTGATTTACGCTCCTGTGAAGCGCCTCGGGGGATGTTTTACTACGTTAAAGGCGCTATATAAATGCAAATTGTTGTTGCTGCTGCCCTTACCCGGCTGCAGTCTCGTTCCCTGCCCAGCTCCAGTCTCAGCCCCTCGGCCTCCGACTCAGCCTCCTGGGCCTCCGCCTTCCACTTCAGCAGCTCCGTGCTCAGTTTCAACACCTTCTCCTTCTCCACCTGTCGGGGGGGTGGGGGGGAAGAGACGGGGGCCTTGGTTTAATGTCTCGTACTAAAGACGGCACCTCCGACAGTGCGGCGCTCCCTCAGTACCGACCCTCCGACAGTGCAGCGCTCCCTCAGGACTGACCCTCCGACAGTGCGCCGCTCCCTTAGTACTGACCCTCCGAGAGTGCAGCGCTCCCTCAGTACTGACCCTCCGACAGTGCGCCGCTCCCTCAGTACTGACCCTCCGACAGTGCGGCGCTCCCTCAGTACCGACCCTCAGACAGCGCGGCGCTCCCTCAGTACCGACCCTCCGACAGCGCGGCGCTCCCTCAGTACCGACCCTCCGACAGCGCGGCGCTCCCTCAGTACCGACCCTCCGACAGCGCGGCGCTCCCTCAGTACCGACCCTCCGACAGCGCGGCGCTCCCTCAGTACCGACCCTCCGACAGCGCGGCGCTCCCTCAGTACCGACCCTCCGACAGCGCGGCGCTCCCTCAGTACCGACCCTCCGACAGCGCGGCGCTCCCTCAGTACCGACCCTCCGACAGCGCGGCGCTCCCTCAGTACCGACCCTCCGACAGCGCGGCGCTCCCTCAGTACCGACCCTCCGACAGCGCGGCGCTCCCTCAGTACCGACCCTCCGACAGCGCGGCGCTCCCTCAGTACCGACCCTCCGACAGCGCGGCGCTCCCTCAGTACCGACCCTCCGACAGCGCGGCGCTCCCTCAGTACCGACCCTCAGACAGCGCGGCGCTCCCTCAGTACCGACCCTCCGACAGCGCGGCGCTCCCTCAGTACCGACCCTCCGACAGCGCGGCGCTCCCTCAGTACCGACCCTCCGACAGCGCGGCGCTCCCTCAGTACCGACCCTCCGACAGCGCGGCGCTCCCTCAGTACTGACCCTCCGACAGTGCGGCGCTCCCTCAGTACTGACTCTCCGACAGTGCGGCGCTCCCTCAGTACCGACCCTCCGACAGTGCGGCGCTCCCTCAGTACTGACCCTCCGACAGTGCGGCGCTCCCTCAGTACCGACCCTCCGACAGTGCGGCGCTCCCTCAGTACTGACCCTCCGACAGTGCGGCGCTCCCTCAGTACTGACCCTCCGACAGTGCGGCGCTCCCTCAGTACCGACCCTCCGACAGTGCGGCGCTCCCTCAGTGTGACCAAAAAAAGTGTGACTAGAGGTGTGGGTGGGATGGGCCATTTAACTTAGTTTGCGACTGCACCGGATGACGCCTTGTAATCCAGCGTGAGTCAGGGGGAGGGAGTGAACCCATCGAAGGGGTGGGGGGAGAACGAACGAGACACCGCACCGCACCGTACCTCCGAGATCTGCAGCTGGACGCTCCTCTCGCTCAGCCACTGCCCCTTGGCCTCCTCCCACCTCCCCGTCACCTCGGCCAGCTCGGCCTCCAGGCCGGCCGCCTGGAGGCGGCTCCGGTGCAGCTCGGACATGGTCCTGTCCCGGGCCGAGGAGGCTCCGGCCAGCTCCTGGCCCAACTGCGACGCTTCCTGGCGGCTGGACGAGAGCTGGTCGCGGGCTCGTCGTAGCTGCTCGCTGACCGCGTCGTACTGAGCCTGTGTGGGGGGGGGAGACATCAGGAACGGTTAGAGGAGGGGAGGGGACAGGTGCTGAATAAAGTGCCACATAATCAGGGACCCCTTTGAAAGAGGGAGTCTCACCATCAAGGACCCCTTTGAAAGAGGGAGTCTCACCATCTGGGACCCCTTTTAAAGAGGGAGTCTCACCAAGTGGGACCCCTTTTAAAGAGGGAGTCTCACCATCAGGGACCCCTTTTAAAGAGGGAGTCTCACCATCAGGGACCCTTTTGAAAGAGGGAGTCTCACCATCAGGGACCCTTTTGAAAGAGGGAGTCTCTCCATCAGGGACCCTTTTGAAAGAGGGAGTCTCACCATCAGGGACCCCTTTTAAAGAGGGAGTCTCACCATCAGGGACCCCTTTTAAAGAGGGAGTCTCACCATCTGGGTCCCCTTTTAAAGAGGGAGTCTCTCGATCAGGGACCCCTTTTAAAGAGGGAGTCTCTCCATCAGGGACCCCTTTTAAAGAGGGAGTCTCTCCATCTGGGACCCTTTAAAAGAGGGAGTCTCACCTTCAGGGACCCCTTTAAAAGAGGGAGTCTCACCATCAGGGACCCTTTAAAAGAAGGAGTATCACCTTCAGGGACCCCTTTAAAAGAGGGAGTCTCACCATCAGGGACCCTTTTGAAAGAGGGAGTCTCACCATCAGGGACCCCTTTAAAAGAGGGAGTCTCACCATCAGGGACCCCTTTTAAAGAGGGAGTCTCACCATCAGGGACCCTTTTGAAAGAGGGAGTCTCACCATCAGGGACCCCTTTAAAAGAGGGAGTCTCACCATCTGGGACCCCTTTTAAAGAGGGAGTCTCGTCAACAGGGACCCCTTTTAAAGAGGGAGTCTCTCCATCAGGGACCCCTTTGAAAGAGGGAGTCTCTCCATCAGGGACCCCTTTGAAAGAGGGAGTCTCACCATCAGGGACCCCTTTGAAAGAGGGAGTCTCACTGTATATGAGAGTAGTGGTGAACGGTTGTTTTTCAGACTGGAGGGAAGTTTACAGTGATGTTCCCCAGGGGTCAGTATTGGGACCACTGCTCTTTTTGATATATATTAATGACCTGGACTTGGGTATAGAGGGTATAATTTCAAAGTTTGCAGATGACACGAAACTCGGAAATGTAGTAAACAACGTGGAGGTTAGTCACAGATTTCAGGAGGACAGAGACAGACTGGTGAAATGGGCAGACACATGGCAGATGGAATTTAACGCAGAGAAGTGTGAAGTGATGCATTTTGGTAGGTCGAATGAGGAGAGGCGATATAAACTGAGGGGTACAATTTTAAAGGGGGAACAGAGAGACCTGGGGGTGTCTGTATACAAATCTTTGAAGGTGGTGGGACAAGTTGAACGGACGAGGCTGTTTAAAAAAAATTGCGTACAGGATCCTGGGCTTTATTAATAGAGGCAGAGAGTGCAAAAGCAAGGAAGTTATGCTAAACCTTTATAAATCACTGGTCAGGCCTCAGCTGGAGCATCGTGTCCAATTCTGGGCACCGCACTTTAGGAAGGATGGTCAGGGCCCTCGGAGAGGGTGCGGAGGAGATTTACCAGAACAGTACCAGGGATGAGGGACTTCAGTTATGCGGAGAGACTGGAGAAGCTGGGATTGTTCTCCTTGGAGCAGAGAAGGTTAAGGGGGAGATTTAATAGAGGTGATCAAAATCACGAGGGGGTTTTGATCGAGACGATGGGGAGAAACCGTTTCCAGTGGCAGGAGGGTCGGTAACCAGAGGACACAGGTTTAAGATAATTGGGGAAAGAACCAGAGGGGGGGAGAATGTTTTTTTACGCAGCGAGTTGTTCCGATCTGGAACGCGCTGCCTGAAAGGGCGGTGGGAGCAGATTCAATCGTAACTTTCAAAAGGGGAATTGGATAAATATTTGACGGGGATACATCTGCAGGGCTACGGGGGAAAGAGCAGGGGCGGGAGGGGAGGGGACTAATTAATTGGGACAGCTCCTTCACAGAGCCGGTACAGGCGGGACGGGCCGAAGGGCCTCTCTCCTGCGCTGAGAGATTCTCCAATTCCGTCCGACTCCCTGCAGCCCCGGCTCACTTCCCGCACTGCGGAGCTTCAGCAGCCCTTGCAGGTAATTAAAAAAAAAAGGCACAGATAAAAGGGAGTCGCTCGAGTGGAAGATTGTGCTGGGGAGTTTTCCCCAGTTTGAATTATCGCGTGGCCTGGGACATTAAACCAGCCGCCGACTCCCACACGGTGAGGGGGGGGGGGGTGGGGAGAAGCAACAAATAAAATTAAAACGTTTCCGATTATTTAAGCTGCGACAACATTTCCCCCCCTCACCTTGGCGTTGCTCGCCGACCCGAGCTTCTGTCCCAGTCTCTGGACCTCTCCCTTCAGCGACTCCAGCTGCCCGTCCCTCTCCGCCTGCTCGCCTCGAAGGGCCCTGCTCTCCCGTTTCGACGTCTCCAGCTGCGCCTGTGTTGAAAGTGAGGGGGTGGGGGAGGAGGGGCCAACCAGAGCCCTGAATTAGCTCGCCAGACAGAGCTCGCAGCGTCCCACGCACCCTTCCCCCGACTCACCGATGACGCCTCGCTGCAAAAAAAAAACGACGGGTCCCCCTCCCCCTGCGCGCGGGCGAGGACGGCGATCGGCTGCGACGCACCGTGCAGTCGAATAGCCGGCCGGCGCCCGCCGGCCCAAGTCCAAGGCCGTTGGGAGCGCGCTCCCGGCAGATGAGCTGACACCTTTCAGGGGGAGGGCAAGTGTAAGATGGAGAGGGAATACAATTCACCCCCGGACTGATATCGCACACTCTCCGGGGGTACAGTGTGCGAGATCACTCTCTCTGGGGGTACAGTGTGTGATATCGCTCTCTCTGGGGGTCCAGTGTGCGAGATCACTCTCTCTGGGGGTACAGTGTGTGATATCACTCTCTCTGGGGGTACAGTGTGTGATATCACTCTCTCTGGGGGTACAGTGTGCGATATCACTCTCTCTGGGGGTACAGTGTGCGATATCACTCTCTCTGGGGGTACAGTGTGCGATATCACTCTCTCCGGGGGTACAGTGTGTGATATCGCTCTCTCCGGGGGTACAGTGTGTGATATCACTCTCTCTGGGGGTACAGTGTGTGATATCACTCTCTCCGGGGGTACAGTGTGTGATATCACTCTCTCTGGGGGTACAGTGTGCGAGGTCACTCTCTCTGGGGGTACAGTGTGCGATATCACTCTCTCTGGGGGTACAGTGTGTGATATCACTCTCTCTGGGGGTACAGTGTGTGATATCACTCTCTCTGGGGGTACAGTGTGTGATATCACTCTCTCTGGGGGTACAGTGTGTGATATCACTCTCTCCGGGGGTACAGTGTGCGAGATCACTCTCTCTGGGGGTACAGTGTGCAGGATCACTCTCTCTGGGGGTACAGTGTGCAATATCACTCTCTCTGGGGGTACAGTGTGTGATATCGCTCTCTCTGGGGGTACAGTGTGTGATATCGCTCTCTCTGGGTGTACAGTGTGTGATATCACTCTCTCTGGGGGTACAGTGTGTGATATCACTCTCTCTGGGGGTACAGTGTGTGATATCACTCTCTCCGGGGGTACAGTGTGTGTTATCACTCTCTCTGGGGGTACAGTGTGTGATATCATTCTCTCTGGGGGTACAGTGTGTGATATCACTCTCTCCGGGGGTACAGTGTGCGAGATCACTCTCTCTGGGGGTACAGTGTGCAGGATCACTCTCTCTGGGGGTACAGTGTGTGATATCACCTCTCCGGGGGTACAGTGTGTGATATCACTCTCTCCGGGGGTACAGTGTGTGATATCACTCTCTCCGGGGGTACAGTGTGTGATATCACTCTCTCCGGGGGTACAGTGTGTGATATCACTCTCTCTGGGGGTACAGTATGCGATAGCACTCTCTCCGGGGGTACAGTAGCTTCCATTATCGTAATTCTGGGCTGTATTAACTATCAGGAAAGGCTGAACAGACTGGGACTCTTCTCTCTGGAAAAGAGAAGGGTGAGGGGTGACCTGACGGAGGTCTTTAAAATTAAGTAAGGGGTTCAATGGGGTAGACGTAGAGAAGATGTTTCCACTTGTGGGGGGAGACCAAAACCAGGGGGCCATAAATATAAGATCGTCAGCAATAAATCGAATCGGGAATTCAGGAGAAACTTCTTTACCCAGAGAGTGGTGAGAATGTGGAACTCGCTCCCACAGGGAGTGGTCGAGGGGAATAGCGGAGATGGATTTAAGGGGGACGCTGGATAAACACATGAGGGAGAAAGGAACAGAAGGAGATGGTGATAGGGTGAGATGAAGTAGGGGAGGGAGGAGGCTCGTGTGGAGCATAAACGCCGGCACGGACCAGACGGGCCGAACGGCCTGTTTCTGTGCTGTGAAATTCTATCCCGCCATGAAATGTCTGATATTTGATCGTTCCGTGCGGTATAATTGAGGTGAGAGCTGCTCATCTCCTACTCCCTGATGTTGCAGTACCCTCTCCCTTCCCCTCTCTCCCCACCCGACCCCCCCGGGAGACGAGGGAGGGGAGTCTACAGCACCTGGATTAATTTCTTCTCCTCCGCCTCCTCTTGCACTTGCTTGCTCATCTGCTCCAGCTGCACCGTCAGCTTCTTAACTCGGTCGCTAGCCCTGCAGGCGGAATATAAACCCACCGATCAGTATTAAACCCTCCGACCAATCCCACCCTCTTCCTTTTGCCTGGTTCCACACCCTCCCTGCTCCCGCAACCCCATCCCCCCGGTAATTGCTGAAGGTTGCGATTCGGGGTGGAGAAGAGAGGGGGATTATGCAGCGCCCTTAATCTTAAGAGGATTCGGGCAGGAGGAAAGCAGGTCCTGCAACACGCAGTGCGAAAAAAAATGATGAGTGCAGCAGCAGCAGCTGTTAAAGGGCTGCAGCGCGCTACTTATGGGAAAGCTGCTGGTCCCGGTGATTTGGCCGATTATTAACCGTGGCGGAGTGTGGACATGGTGCAATTACTGCTCCCGTGGACGCTGAATCATTGCAGGGGGATGTCCATTGCTGCACTGTCGGAGGGTCGGTACTGAGGGAGCGCCGCACTGTCGGAGGGTCGGTACTGAGGGAGCGCCACGCTGTCGGAGGGTCGGTACTGAGGGAGCGCCGCGCTGTCGGAGGGGCGGTACTGAGGGAGCGCCGCACTGTCGGAGGGTCAGTACTGAGGAAGCGCTGCACCGTCGGAGGGGCGGTACTGAGGGAGCGCCGCGCTGTCGGAGGGGCGGTACTGAGGGAGCGCCGCACTGTCGGAGGGGCGGGTACTGAGGGAGCGCTGCACTCTCGGAGGGGCGGTACTGAGGGAGCGCCGCACTCTCGGAGGGTCAGTACTGAGGGAGCGCTGCACTGTCGGAGGGTCAGTACTGAGGGAGCGCCGCACTGTCGGAGGGTCAGTACTGAGGGAGCGCCGCACTGTCGGAGGGGCAGTACTGAGGGAGCGCCGCACTGTCAGAGGGGCCGTACTGAGGGAGTGCCGCACTCTCGGAGGGCCAGTACTGAGGGAGCGCTGCACTGTCGGAGGGTCAGTACTGAGGGAGCGCCGCACTGTCGGAGGGGCAGTACTGAGGGAGCGCCGCACTGTCAGAGGGGCCGTACTGAGGGAGTGCCGCACTCTCGGAGGGGCGGTACTGAGGGAGCGCCGCACTCTCGGAGGGGCGGTACTGAGGGAGCGCCGCACTGTCGGAGGGTCAGTACTGAGGGAGCGCCGCACTGTCGGAGGGTCAGTACTGAGGGAGCGCCGCACTGTCGGAGGGTCAGTACTGAGGGAGCGCCGCACTGTCGGAGGGTCAGTACTGAGGGAGCGCTGCACTGTCGGAGGTGCCGTCTTTCAGACGAGACCTTAAACCGAGGCCCCGTCTGCCCCTCTCAGGTGGGCGTAAAAGATCCCACGGCCACTATTTCGAAGAAGAGCAGGGTGGGGGAGAGCTCTCCCCGGTGCCCTGGGGGCCGATATTTATCCCTCAACCAACACCACTAAAAAAAATTATCTGGGTCATTTACCACATTGCTGTCAGCGGGATCTCGCTGTGCGCAAATCGGCTGCTGCGTTTCCCGACATTACAACAGTGACGACACTTCAAAAAGTACTTCACTGGCTGTGAGGCTCTTGCAGACGTCCTGAGGTCACGAATGGCGGGGTGTGTGTGTGTGTGGGTGTGCGCGCGCGCGTGTGTGTGTGTGTGTGTGGGTGTGCGCGCGTGGGCGTGCGTGCGTGCGTGCGTGCGCGCGCGCGCGTGTGTGTGCGTGCCCCTCTCTCTCTCCCCGTTGGATGAGAATGTGGTTAGAATCAGCTGTGACGCACCCCAAGGCCAAATAGTTGGGCTCCCGCATGAAAAAAAAAATGGGGCTTGGGTGCCCGCGCAACCCATATCCCGAGGATTCAGCTGTTCCAGGAGAGGAGGGGGGGGGGGCGGGGCGGGGGGGGGGGGGGAGATAACCGAGGGGCGCGGGGGGAGGGCGCCATACCTGTCGAGGGCGGCCTCTCTCTCCAGGAGCTTCCGTCCGACCTGACCAGCGTCGTCCTCCAGGACCCGTATCCGGGCCGCGGAATCGGCCTGCTGCCTCCTCAGCGACTGGCACTCGGTCGCCGCCCTCTGCCTCTCCTCCGCGAGGGACTGAAATTAAAAGCCCGTTACTCGGAGAGCGCTGAGCAGCTTTGCGTTTTGCCGGACGACTGCCCTCCCCCTCCCCCTCCCCCTCCTGCTCCCGAAAAAAAAACGGGGCGCCGAGTCCCCCGCTGACCAACCGTCCCCCGCCCACCCGCCCTGCCCCGCGCACGCTGACCGACATCGGCTCCCGCTGCAGCAACCCCTCCAATTAAATGTGTGTTCACATCCCTCTGTGAAAGAATGAACAAACTCCCATTTTATATCTGGTGCCTTTCACCAGCTCGGGACGTCCCAAAGGGCCTCACAGTCTTTTTTTTAATATAAAAGGTGCGGTCACTGTTGTAATGCAGGAGACGCGGCAGCCAATTTGCGCACAGCAAGATCCCACAAACATCGACGTGATAAATGACCCAGATAATCTGTTTTTTTTTTAAAAAAGTGATGTTGGTTGAGGGATAAATATCGGCCCCCAGGACACCGGGGAGAACTCCCCCCGCTGCTCTTCTTCGAAATAGTGGCCGTGGGATCTTTTACATCCACCTGAGAGGGGCAGACGGGGCCTCGGTTTAATGTCTCATCCGAAAGACGGCACCGACAGTGCAGAGCTCCCTCAGTACTGACCCTCCGACAGTGCGGCGCTCCCTCAGTACTGACCCTCCGACAGTGCGGCGCTCCCTCAGTAATGACCCTCCGACAGTGCGGCGCTCCCTCAGTACTGACCCTCCGACAGTGCGGCGCTCCCTCAGTACTGACCCTCCGACAGTGCGGCGCTCACTCAGTACCCGCCCCTCCGACAGTGCGGCGCTCCCTCAGTACCGCCCCTCCGACAGTGCGGCGCTCCCTCAGTACCGACCCTCCGACAGCGCGGCGCTCCCTCAGGACTGACCCTCCGACAGTGCGGCGCTCCCTCAGTACTGACCCTCCGACAGCGCGGCGCTCCCTCAGTGCTGCCCCTCCGACAGCGCGGCGCTCCCTCAGTACTGCCCCTCCGACAGTGCGGCGCTCCCTCAGTACCGACCCTCCGACAGTGCGACGCTCCCTCGGTACCGACCCTCCGACAGTGCGGCGCTCCCTCGGTACTGACCCTCCGACAGTGCGGCGCTCCCTCAGTACTGACCCTCCGACAGTGCGGCGCTCCCTCAGTACTGACCCTCCGACAGTGCGGCGCTCCCTCAGTACCGACCCTCCGACAGTGCGACGCTCCCTCAGTACTGACCCTCCGACAGCGCGGCGCTCCCTCAGTGCTGCCCCTCCGACAGTGCGGCGCTCCCTCAGTACTGACCCTCCGACAGTGCAGCGCTGCCTTGGTACCGACCCTCCGACAGTGCGGCGCTCCCTCAGTACTGACACTCCGACAGTGCGGCGCTCCCTCAGTACTGACCCTCCGACAGTGCGGCGCTCCCTCGGTACTGCACTGGATTACGGGGCTCGAGTCTCTGGAGTGGGGTCACGAACCCACGACCTTCTGACTCGGAGGCGAGCGAGAGAGATACCCACCGAGCCAGGGGCTGACACTGCAACCTATCTCTGTAACCTCCTCCAGCCCCTACGACCCTCCCAGATCTCTGCGCTCCTCCAATTCCGGCCTCTTGCCCATCCCCCGATTTCCATCGCTCCCACCATTGGCGGCCGTGCCTTCAGCTGCCTGGGCCCTGAGCTCTGGAATTCCCTCCCTAAACCTCTCCGCCTCTCTCTCTCTCTCTCCTCCTTTAAGACGCTCCTTAAAACCTACCTCTTTGACCGAGCTTTTGGTCACCTGTCCCTGATATCTCCCTGTGTGGCTCGGTGTTGAATTTCTGTCTGATTTACTCTCCTGTGAAGAGCCCTGCAGACGTTTTACGACGTTAAAAGGCGCAGATATTGCAGAAACCCAATCTCACCTTGGTCTGGTCCACCAGCCGAGCCCGTTCTCTCTGGTCAGACCTTCCAGCCCTCTCCATCTCCTGGATCCGTGCCCCCAGGTCCTGCACCTCCCCCTCCAGCTCCTTCTGCTTCTTTGCCAGATTTTCTTTCGCCTTCTCGGACTTGCTCAGTTGGGTCTAATTGGTCGGAGAAGTCGGGTATTTTTAAAAAATCATGAGAATCCTCGACATGAAGTTGAGGCCGTTAAGCCCCACAAACGAGCACCCTTCCCTTTTATATCCACCCACCCACCCTCCCTCCGTCTCACCGCATCCCTCAATCCCACCTACCCACCTTCCCCCCATATCCGTCAATCCCACCTACCCACCATATTCCCCAAATCAAACCGACTCTGCAATCCATCAATCCCACCTTCTCCTTCTCACCGTATCCCTCAACCCCACCTCCCGATCTTCCCCCCATATCCCTCAATCCCACCTACCCAACCTCTCCCCATATCCCTCAATCCCTCCTACCCACCTTCTCCCCGTATCCCTCAATCCCTCCAACCCACCTTCTCCCCATATCCCTCAATCCCACCTACCCACCTTCTCCCCATATCCCTCAATCCCACCTACCCAACTTTTCCTTGTATCCCTCAATCCCACCAACCCACCTTCTCCCCGTATCCCTCAATTCCTCCAACCCACCTTCTCCCCATATCACTCAATCCCACCTACCCACCTTCTCCCCGTATCCCTCAATCCCACCAACCCACCTTCTCCCCGTATCCCTCAATCCCACCAACCCACCTTCTCCCCATATCCCTCAATCCCACCTACCCACCTTCTCCCCGTATCCCTCAATCCCACCAACCCACCTTCTCCCCGTATCCCTCAATCCCACCTACCCACCTTCTCCCCATATCCCTCAATCCCACCTACCCACCTTCTCCCCGTATCCCTCAATCCCTCCAACCCACCTTCTCCCTGTATCCCTCAATCCCTCCAACCCACCTTCTCCCCATATCACTCAATCCCACCTACCCACCTTCTCCCCGTATCCCTCAATCCCACCAACCCACCTTCTCCCCGTATCCCTCAATCCCTCCAACCCACCTTCTCCCTGTATCCCTCAATCCCACCTACCCACCTTCTCCCCATATCCCTCAATCCCACCTCCCGATCTTCCCCCCATATCCCTCAATCACCCCTACCCAACCTCTCCCCATATCCCTCAATCCCTCCTACCCACCTTCTCCCCATATCCCTCAATCCCTCCTACCCACCTTCTCCCCATATCCCTCAATCCCACCTACCCACCTTCTCCCCATATCCCTCAATCCCTCCTACCCACCTTCTCCCCATATCCCTCAATCCCACCGACCCACCTTCTCCCCATATCCCTCAATCCCACCTACCCACCTTCTCCCTGTATCCCTCAACCCCACCTACCCACCTTTTCCCCGTATCCCTCAACCCCACCTACCCACCTTCTCCCTGTATCCCTCAATCCCACCTACCCACCTTCTCCCTGTATCCCTCAATCCCACCAACCCACCTTCTACCCATATTCCCCAAATTCCTCCAATCCACCTTCTCCCTGTATCCCTCAATCCCACCTACCCACCTTCTCCCTGTATCCCTCAATCCCACCTACCCACCTTCTCCCTGTATCCCACAATCCCACCTACCCACCTTCTCCCTGTATCCCTCAATCCCACCTACCCACCTTCTCCCCATATCCCTCAATCCCACCTACCCACCTTCTCCCTGTATCCCTCAACCCCACCTACCCACCTTTTCCCCGTATCCCTCAATCCCACCTACCCACCTTCTCCCTGTATCCCTCAATCCCACCTACCCACCTTCTCCCTGTATCCCTCAATCCCACCAACCCACCTTCTACCCATATTCCCCAAATTCCTCCAATCCACCTTCTCCCTGTATCCCTCAATCCCACCTACCCACCTTCTCCCTGTATCCCTCAATCCCACCAACCCACCTTCTACCCATATTCCCCAAATTCCTCCAATCCACCTTCTCCCTGTATCCCTCAATCCCACCTACCCACCTTCTCCCCGTATCCCTCAATCCCACCTACCCACCTTCTCCCTGTATCCCTCAATCCCACCTACCCACCTTCTCCCTGTATCCCTCAATCCCACCTACCCACCTTCTCCCTGTATCCCTCAATCCCACCTACCCACCTTCTCCCCCTATCCCTCAATCCCACCTACCCACCTTCTCCCCATATCCCTCAATCCCACCTACCCACCTTCTCCCTGTATCCCTCAACCCCACCTACCCACCTTTTCCCCGTATCCCTCAACCCCACCTACCCACCTTCTCCCTGTATCCCTCAATCCCACCTACCCACCTTCTCCCTGTATCCCTCAATCCCACCTACCCACCTTCTCCCCATATCCCTCAATCCCACCTACCCACCTTCTCCCTATATCCCTTAATCCCACCTACCCGCCTTCTCCCTGTATCCCTCAATCCCACCTACCCACCTTCTCCCTGTATCCCTTAATCCCACCTACCCGCCTTCTCCCTGTATCCCTCAATCCCACCTACCCACCTTTTCCCTGTATCCCTCAATCCCACCTACCCAACCTCTCCCCATATCCCTCAATCCCACCTACCCACCTTCTCCCCATATCCCTCAATCCCACCTACCCACCTTCTCCCTATATCCCTTAATCCCACCTACCCGCCTTCTCCCTGTATCCCTCAATCCCACCTACCCACCTTCTCCCCGTATCCCTTAATCCCACCTACCCGCCTTCTCCCTGTATCCCTCAATCCCACCTACCCACCTTCTCCCTATATCCCTTAATCCCACCTACCCACCTTCTCCCTGTATCCCTCAATCCCACCTACCCACCTTCTCCCTGTATCCCTCAATCCCACCTACCCACCTTCTCCCTGTATCCCTCAATCCCACCTACCCACCTCCTCCACATAGTCCCCAAATCCCACCGACCCACCTACTCTCCAATCCCTCAATCCCACCGACCGTCCTTCTCCCCGTATCCCTCAACCTCACCTCACCACTGCATAAAAAAAATTCTCCTCATCTCCCCCTCTGGTTACCGACCCTCCTGCCCTGCGAGTGTTTGATGGGACAGTGTAGAGGGAGCTTTACTCTGTATCTAACCCTGTGCCTGCCCTGGGAGTGTTTGATGGGACAGTGTAGAGGGAGCTTTACTCTGTATCTAACCCTGTACCTGCCCCTGGGAGTGTTTGATGGGACAGTGTAGAGGGAGCTTTACTCTGTATCTAACCCTGTACCTGCCCTGGGAGTGTTTGACGGGACAGTGTAGAGGGAGCTTTACTCTGTATCTAACCCTGTACCTGCCCTGGGAGTGTTTGATGGGACAGTGTAGAGGGAGCTTTACTCTGTATCCAACCCTGTACCTGCCCTGGGAGTGTTTGACGGGACAGTGTAGAGGGAGCTTTACTCTGTATCTAACCCTGTACCTGCCCTGGGAGTGTTTGATGGGACAGTGTAGAGGGAGCTTTACTCTGTATCTAACCCTGTACCTGCCCTGGGAGTGTTTGACGGGACAGTGTAGAGGGAGCTTTACTCTGTATCTAACCCTGTACCTGACCCTGGGAGTGTTTGATGGGACAGTGTAGAGGGAGCTTTACTCTGTATCTAACCCTGTACCTGCCCTGGGAGTGTTTGACGGGACAGTGTAGAGGGAGCTTTACTCTGTATCTAACCCTGTACCTGACCCTGGGAGTGTTTGATGGGACAGTGTAGAGGGAGCTTTACTCTGTATCTAACACTGTACCTGCCCTGGGAGTGTTTGATGGGACAGTGTAGAGGGAGCTTTACTCTGTATCTTACCCTGTACCTGCCCTGGGAGTGTTTGATGGGACAGTGTAGAGGGAGCTTTACTCTGTATCGAACCCTGTACCTGCCCTGGGAGTGTTTGATGGGACAGTGTAGAGGGAGCTTTACTCTGTATCTAACCCTGTACCTGCCCTGGGAGTGTTTGATGGGACAGTGTAGAGGGAGCTTTACTCTGTATCTAACCCTGTACCTGCCCCTGGGAGTGTTTGATGGGACAGTGTAGAGGGAGCTTTACTCTGTATCTAACCCTGTGCTGTACCTGCCCCTGGGAGTGTTTGATGGGACAGTGTAGAGGGAGCTTTACTCTGTATCTAACCCTGTACCCTGCCCTGGGAGTGTTTGATGGGACAGTGTAGAGGGAGCTTTACTCTGTATCTAACCCTGTACCTGCCCTGGGAGTGTTTGACGGGACAGTGTAGAGGGAGCTTTACTCTGTATCTAACCCTGTACCTGCCCTGGGAGTGTTTGATGGGACAGTGTTGAGGGAGCTTTACTCTGTATCTAACCCTGTACCTGCCCTGGGAGTGTTTGACGGGACAGTGTAGAGGGAGCTTTACTCTGTATCTGACCCTGTACCTGCCCCTGGGAGTGTTTGATGGGACAGTGTAGAGGGAGCTTTACTCTGTATCTAACCCTGTACCTGACCCTGGGAGTGTTTGACGGGACAGTGTAGAGGGAGCTTTACTCTGTATCTAACCCTGTACCTGACCCTGGGAGTGTTTGATGGGACAGTGTAGAGTGAGCTTTACTCTGTATATAACCCTGTGCTGTACTTGCCCTGTCCCATTCCCCAGTACTGACACTCCCGCCTCAATGAACAACAGAATAAAAATAGTACCACCACTCCCATTCTCACCCCCCAACACCCCTCTCAGCTCACACCTTCTCCTCCCCCAGTGGGATCTCTCACCTTGTCTCTGTCTCTCTCTCTCTCATAAGAACTTAAGAAATAGGAGCAGGAGTAGGCCATTCGGCCCCTCGAGCCTGCTCCGCCATTCAATCGGATCATGGCTGATCTTCGACCTCAACTCCACTTTCCCGCCCGATCCCCGTATCCCTCGATTCCCCCAGAGTCCAAAAATCCATCGATCTCAGTCTTGAATATATTCAACGACTCAGCATCCACAGCCCTCTGGGGTAGAGAATTCCAAAGATTCACGACCCTCTGAGTGAAGAAATTCCTCCTCATCTCAGTCCCAAATGGCCGACCCCTTATCCTGAGACCAAGCCCCCTAGTTCTAGACTCTCCAGCCAGGGGGAAACAGCCTCTCAGATAAGAACATAAGAAATCTCTCTCTCCTTTTCTCTGTCTCTCTCTCCCTTGTCTCACCCTCCTTTCCTGTATTCGTCTCCCTCTCTCCCTCCCTGCATTTGTCTCCCTCCCTCCTCCCCTTCGCCTCCCTCCCTCCGCCTCCCTCCCTTCGTCTCCCTCCCTCCCTCCCTGCCCTTCGTCTCCCTCCCTCCCTGCCTCCGCCTCCCTCCCTCCCTGCTCTTCGCCTCCCTCCTTCCCTGCCCTTCGCCTCCCTCCCTCCCTCTCTGCCTCCTCCCCCTCCCTCCCTTTGCCTCCCTCCCTCCCCCTCCTCATCTCCCTCCCTCCCCGCCCTCGTCTCCCTCCCTCCCTCCGCCTCGCTCGCTCTGTGCGTCTCTCTCACTCGAGCCTCACCTCCAGGAGACACGTCCTGGTCATGACCAGCAGCATGTCCGAGCTGCTTTCGACTTCCTCCACCATCACCAGCTCGTCGCCGGGCTCGGGGCAGCGGAAGGTAAACGGGGGGCTGGCGCCTCGCGATTCTCCGCCGGAGTCCACGTAGCAGAACTGGTACAGCACAGCTCCATCCCCCGGCAAGTAGAAAGCTTGGGGAAGAGGGAAGGTCGACATAGAATTACATGGAATTTCACAGCACAGAAACAGGCCGTTCGGCCCGTCTGGTCCGTGCTGGCGTTTATGCTCCACGCGACCCTCCTCCTTCCCCTCTTCATCTCACCCTATCACCATATCCTTCTATTCCTTTCTCGCTCATGTGTTTATCCGGCTTCCCCTTAAATCCATCTCCGCTATTCCCCTCAACCACTCCGTGTGAGAGCGAGTTCCACATTCTCACCGCTCTCCGGGTGAAGAAGTTTCTCCTGAATTCCCGACTGGATTTATTAGTGACTATCTTATATTTATGGCCCCCTAGTTCTGGTCTCCCCCCACAAGTGGAGACATCATCTCTACGTCTACCCTATCGAACCCCTTCATAATCTTACAGACTCTATGAGGTCACCCCTCAGACTACTCTTTTATCGGGCAGGGGAATGGGACTGAGGGGAGAGATCTTTCACAGAGAGAGGGTACAGGGGGCGATGGGGGAAAGGGAGGAATGGGACTGAGGGGAGAGATCTTTCACAGAGAGAGGGTACAGGGGGCGATGGGGGAATGGGACTGAGGGGAGGGATCTTTCACAGAGAGAGGGTACAGGGGGGCGATGGGGGAATGGGACTGAGGGGAGGGATCTTTCACAGAGAGAGGGTACAGGGGGCGATGGGGGAATGGGACTGAGGGGAGGGATCTTTCACAGAGAGAGGGTACAGGGGGCGATGGGGGAATGGGACTGAGGGGAGGGATCTTTCACAGAGAGAGGGTACAGGGGGCGATGGGGGAATGGGACTGAGGGGAGAGATCTTTCACAGAGAGAGGGTATAGGGGGCGATGGGGGAATGGGACTGAGGGGAGAGATCTTTCACAGAGAGAGGGTACAGGGGGGCGATGGGGGAATGGGACTGAGGGGAGGGATCTTTCACAGAGAGAGGGTACAGGGGGCGATGGGGGAATGGGACTGAGGGGAGGGATCTTTCACCGAGAGAGGGTACAGGGGGCGATGGGGGAATGGGACTGAGGGGAGGGATCTTTCACCGAGAGAGGGTACAGGGGGGCGATGGGGGAATGGGACTGAGGGGAGAGATCTTTCACAGAGAGAGGGTACAGGGGGCGATGGGGGAATGGGACTGAGGGGAGGGATCTTTCACAGAGAGAGGGTACAGGGGGGCGATGGGGGAATGGGACTGAGGGGAGGGATCTTTCACAGAGAGAGGGTATAGGGGGCGATGGGGGAATGGGACTGAGGGGAGGGATCTTTCACCGAGAGAGGGTACAGAGGCGATGGGCCGGAGTAAATTTGCCACCCAATCGTTCTGCGATGTTATAATTATCCCCTCATCTCCTGAAGATTTATCTCGGGGTACAGGCTCCTACTTCACCCCAGGGGACAGCGAGCACACAAGAACGCAGAGGGTGAATATCGGTGGGGTGATCAGATCATGGATGAAGATTCAGAGCCACACAGAGACAGGCACACGCACACACAGAGACAGACATGGGCACACACGCACAGAAACGGGCACACACAGACACAGGGGCACAAAGACACACACGGGCACGCACACACGGGCACACGCAGAGAGCCAGAGAAACAGGCGTGCACGCGAGCACACACAGGCACACACACACACAGGCACACACACACACAGGCACACACACACACAGGCACACACACACACACACACACAGTCACACACACACAGAGAAACAGGCACACGTACACAGAGAAACAGGCACACGTACACAGAGAAACAGGCATACACACACACACACGGACACACAGAAACAGACGCGCACGCACACAAACAAACAGACGCGCGCACACACGCAAACGGACGCGCGCGCGCGCGCACGCAAACAGACGCGCGCGCACGCACGCAAACAGACGCGCGCGCACGCACGCAAACAGACGCGCGCGCACGCACACACAGACGCGCACGCACGCACACAAACAGACGCGCACGCACGCACACAAACAGACGCGCACGCACGCACACAAACAGACGCGCACGCACGCACACAAACAGACGCGCACGCACGCACACAAACAGACGCACACACACAAACAGACGCACACACACAAACAGACGCACACACACAAACAGACGCACACACAAACAGACGCACACACACAAACAGACGCACACACACAAACAGACGCACACACACAAACAGACGCACACACACAAACAGACGCACACACACAAACAGACGCACACACACAAACAGACGCACACACACAAACAGACGCACACACACAAACAGACGCACACACACAAACAGACGCACACACACAAACAGACGCACACACACACAAACAGACGCACACACACACACACACACACACAAACAGACGCACACACACACACACAAAAAGACGCGCGCGCACGCACACAAACAGACGCGCACGCACGCACACAAACAGACACGCACGCACGCACACAAACAGACGCGCACGCACGCACACAAACAGACGCGCACGCACGCACACAAACAGACGCGCACGCACGCACACAAACAGACGCGCACACACAAACAGACGCACACACACAAACAGACGCACACACACAAACAGACGCACACACACAAACAGACGCACACACACAAACAGACGCACACACACAAACAGACGCACACACACAAACAGACGCACACACACACACACAAACACACACACACAAACAGACGCACACACACACACACAAACAGACACACACACACACAAACAGACGCACACACACAAACAGACGCACACACACAAACAGACGCACACACACAAACAGACGCACACACACAAACAGACGCACACACACAAACAGACGCACACACACAAACAGACGCACACACACAAACAGACGCACACACACAAACAGACGCACACACACAAACAGACGCACACACACAAACAGACGCACACACACAAACAGACGCACACACACAAACAGACGCACACACACAAACAGACGCACACACACACACACAAACAGACGCATACACACACAAACAGATGCACACACAAACAAACAGACGCACACACAAACAAACAGACGCACACACAAACAAACAGACGCACACACACACACACACACAAACAGACACGCACACACACACACACACAAACAGACGCGCACACACACACAGAAACAGACGAACACACACACACACACAGAGCGAAACAGACACACACACACACAGAAACAGATGCACACACAGAGCGAAACACACACACACACACACACACACACACACACAGAAACAGGCACGCGCGCGCTCGCGCACACACCCCCATCCACACAGACACAGGAACAGGCACACAGACAGACACGTACACCGCAACAAACACGTTTCATTCCCGCCCCCGCCCCCCCCCCCCCCCCGACCCCTCCCTCCGCTCCCCGTGCGGTCTGACCTTGGAATCGGACGCAGCAGTTGACCGTTGATCCCACCGTGTAACCGCCGGGAGCGGGAGACCAGACGAACGTGTAATAGTCACGGATCGAGCTCCAGCCGACCTGGGAAAAACGGGCAGAGGCGTAGAATGAAAATGCGGGAAAACTGAAGCGTGGAATGAATGCCTTCCGGGGTGGGGGGGGGGGGGGGGGGGAAATTGGGGAGAGGGAACCCACCCACCCACCCACCCCCCCATCCTGCCCCACCAAATACCTCCAATGCTCTCCTGGCCGGCCTCCCATCTTCCACCCTCTGTAAACTCCAGCTCATCCAATACTCCTGCTGCCCCCCCCCGTATCCTAACTCGCACCGAGTCCCGTTCACCCATCACCCCACTGTGCTCGCTGACCCACACTGGCTCCCAGTCCGGGAACGCCTCGATTTTAAAATTCACATCCTCCTGTTCAAAACCCTCCATGGCCTCATTCCCCCTCCCTATCTCTGTAACCTCCTCCAGCCCCTACGACCCTCCCAGATCTCTGCGCTCCTCCAATTCCGGCCTCTTGTCCATCCCCCCGATTCCCATCCCTCCCACCATTGACGGCCGTGCCTTCAGCCGCCCGGGCCCCGAGCTCTGGAATTCCCTCCCTAAACCTCTCCGCCTCTCTCTCTCTCTCCTCCTTTAAGACGCTCCTTAAAACCTCCCTCTTTGACCGAGCTTTTGGTCACCTGTCCCTGATATCTCCTCATGTGGCCTCGGTGTCAGATTTTGTCTGATTTACGCTCCTGTGAAGGTCCTTGGGGGACGTTCTGCTACTTTGAAGGCGCTGTAGGAAGTACCCGGGGCTGTTTCACTGCTGCAAGGCGCGCAGCCCATTAATGCCCTCCCCATCGCTTGGCCTGCCTCCGCTGCCTCCTCAATTGCCGACTGCCTGGGCCATCGAAACGCTCCAAATCAGAAACCACGACGCCGCCCCGGACATCCGCGTTCCCCGTCCCCGTCCCCCTCTCCTCGAGACGAAACGCCGCGAGGCACAAGCTTGTCGAGGCGGGCCCGACAGAGCAGAGGGCGGCGCCGGTGCAGGCCGAGAGGAATGAACGCGCGACGTCCCAGTTAACGGCAAGGACCTGCCGGCGAGGCGGCCGCGTTGGGCGCGGGCGAGGCCGCCATTTTGGGCGCGGGCGAGGCCGCCATGCTGGGCGCGGGCGAGGCGGCCATGCTGGGCGCGGGCGAGGCGGCCATGCTGGGCGCGGGCGAGGCGGCCATGCTGGGCGCGGGCGAGGCGGCCATGCTGGGCGCGGGCGAGGCGGCCATGCTGGGCGCGGGCGAGGCGGCCATGCTGGGCGCGGGCGAGGCCTCTGAGTTACCTAAGAAAGGATATACTTGCCATGGAGGGAGTGCAACAAAGGTTCACTAGACTGATCCCTGGGATGTACGAGAGATTGAGTAGACTAGACCTGTATTCTCTAGCGTTCAGAAGAATGAGAGGCGATCTCACTGAAACATACAAAAGCCTTCCAGGGCTCGACAGGGTGGATACAGGGAGGCTGATTTCCCCCCGGCTGGGGCTAGGACTAGGGGTCGCGGTCTCAGAACGAGGACTGAGATGAGGAGGAATTTCTTCACTCAGGGCGTGGCGAATCTTTGGAATTCCCTACCCCAGAGGGCTCCGGAGGCTGAATCGTTGAGTGCGTCCAAAACAGAGATGGATAGATTTCTGGACATTAAAGGCGTCGAGGGATACGGGGATCGGGCGGGAAAGTGGAGCAGGGGTCGAAGATCAGCCGTGATCTGATCGAACGGCGGGGCAGGCTCGAGGGGCCGAATGCTCCTGCTCCTGCTCCTGTTTCTTCTGTTGGGTGCGGGCAAGGCCGGTGTCTGGGGGGGGTGGGCGGGCGAGGCCGCCGTCTCGGGGGGTGCTAGCGAGGCCGCCGTCTTGGGTGCGGGCGAGGCCTCCATGTTGGGTGCGGGCGGGCGAGGCCGCCATTTTGGGTGCGGGCGGGCGAGGCCGCCATCTCGGGTGCGGGCGGGCGAGGCCGCCATCTCGGGTGCGGGCGGGCAAGGCCGCCATCTCGGGTGCGGGCGGGCGAGGCCGCCATCTCGGGTGCGGGCGGGCGAGGCCGCCATCTCGGGTGCGGGCGGGCGAGGCCGCCATTTTGGGTGCGGGCGGGCGAGGCCGCCATTTTGGGTGTGGGCGAGGCGATCTCAGTACAGGCAGGAGATGGCCCCTTCCTGCTCTGTGTTGATAAACTGTCCGTGTACACTGGAGGGTATTTCCTCCCCCACCCCAGCCACCCCCGCCCCGCCTTATTCCGACGTCCTGCGGGTGCAACGGGATTCGTTTCACCCCAACAATGTGTCCGTACCTTAAAGAGCCCGATCCAGTCCTTTGAGGCCCATCTCACGTGCGAACCAAGGGTGTAGCGACACTCCACGGGCGTGCCCGGTACGAACGACTGCGCGACGTTGTGGAAGGTCACCCTCGCCTGTGAGGCGCTGACCTCCAGCTCATCCATTTCGGGAACTGCAACCAGAAATCAACAGAGCTCAGCAGCTCGCTCAGCTACTTGCATTCATGCGGCGTCTTCAACGCAGTAAGACGTCCCCCCGAGGCGCTTCGCAGGAGCGCAAATCAGACAGAAATCAGACACCGAGCCACGTGAGGAGATATTAGGGACAGGTGACCAAAAGCCCGGTCAAAGAGGTAGGCTTTAAGGAGCGTCTTAAAGGAGGAGAGAGAGATAGAGAGAGGCGGAGAGGTTTAGGGAGGGAATTCCAGAGCTCGGGGCCCGGGCAGCTGAAGGCACGGCCGCCAATGGCGGGAGCGATGGAAATCGGGGGGATGGACAAGAGGCCAGAATTGGAGGAGCGCAGAGATCTGAGAGGGTCGTAGGGGCTGGAGGAGGTTACAGAGATAGGGAGGGAGGGAGGGGCGAGGGCCATGGAGGGGTTTGAAAACGAGGATGGAGAATTTTAAATTCGAGGCGTTGCTGAACAATGCAGGTCAGCGAGCACGGGGGGGTGATAGGTCAACAGTGTTATAGTGTCAGACCTGTACCCACCAGTACTGTACCCCGGTATTATACAGTAACAGACCTGTACCCACCAGGACTGTACCCCAGTGTTACACAGTGACAGACCTGTACCCCCCAGTACTGTACCCCAGTGTTACACAGTGACAGACCTGGACCCACCAGTACTGTACCCCAGTGTTACACAGTGACAGACCTGTACCCCCCAGTACTGTACCCCAGTGTTACACAGTGACAGACCTGTACCCACCAGTACTGTACCCCAGTGTTACACAGTGACAGACCTGTACCCACCAGTACTGTACCCCAGTGTTACACAGTGACAGACCTGCAGCCACCAGTACTGTACCCCAGTGTTATACAGTGACAGACCTGGACCCACCAGGACTGTACCCCAGTGTTACACAGTGACAGACCTGTACCCACCAGTACTGTACCCCGGTATTATACAGTGACAGACCTGTACCCACCAGTGCTGTACCCCAGTGTTACACAGTGACAGACCTGTACCCACCACTACTGTACCCCAGTGTTACACAGTGACAGACCTGCAGCCACCAGTACTGTACCCCAGTGTTATACAGTGACAGACCTGGACCCACCAGGACTGTACCCCAGTGTTACACAGTGACAGACCTGTACCCACCAGTACTGTACCCCGGTATTATACAGTGACAGACCTGTACCCACCAGTACTGTACCCCAGTGTTACACAGTGACAGACCTGTACCCACCAGTACTGTACCCCGGTATTATACAGTGACAGACCTGTACCCACCAGTACTGTACCCCAGTGTTACACAGTGACAGACCTGTACCCCCCAGTACTGTACCCCAGTGTTATACAGTGACAGACCTGTACCCACCAGTACTGTACCCCAGTGTTACACAGTGACAGACCTGTACCCCCCAGTGCTGTACCCCGGTATTATACAGTAACAGACCTGTACCCACCAGTACTGTACCCCAGTGTTATACAGTGACAGACCTGTACCCACCAGTACTGTACCCGTGTTATACAGTGACAGACCTGTACCCACCAGTACTGTACCCCAGTGTTATACAGTGACAGACCTGCACCCCCCAGTACTGTACCCCAGTGTTACACAGTGACAGACCTGTACCCACCAGTACTGTACCCCAGTGTTACACAGTGACAGACCTGTACCCACCACTACTGTACCCCAGTGTTATAAAGTGACAGACCTGCACCCCCCAGTACTGTACCCCAGTGTTACACAGTGACAGACCTGTACCCCCCAGTACTGTACCCCAGTGTTATACAGTGACAGACCTGCACCCACCAGTACTGTACCCCAGTGTTATAGTGACAGACCTATACCCCCCAGTACTGTACCCCAGTGTTACACAGTGACAGACCTGTACCCCCCAGTACTGTACCCCAGTGTTACACAGTGACAGACCTGTACCCACCAGTACTGTACCCCAGTGTTTTACAGGGACAGACCTGCACCCACCAGTACTGGACCCCAGTGTTACACAGTGACAGACCTGTACCCACCAGTACTGTACCCCAGTGTTTTACAGGGACAGACCTGCACCCACCAGTACTGGACCCCGGTATTATACAGTGACAGACCTGTACCCACCAGTGCTGTACCCCAGTGTTACACAGTGACAGACCTGTACCCCCCAGTGCTGTACCCCGGTATTATACAGTAACAGACCTTTACCCACCAGTACTGTACCCCAGTGTTATACAGTGACAGACCTGTACCCACCAGTACTGTACCTGTGTTATACAGTGACAGACCTGCACCCCCCAGTACTGTACCCCAGTGTTACACAGTGACAGACCTGTACCCACCAGTACTGTACCCCAGTGTTACACAGTGACAGACCTGTACCCACCAGTACTGTACCCCAGTGTTACACAGTGACAGACCTGTACCCACCAGTACTGTACCCCAGTGTTACACAGTGACAGACCTGTACCCCCCAGTACTGTACCCCAGTGTTATACAGTGACAGACCTGAACCCACCAGTACTGTACCCCAGTGTTATACAGTGACAGACCTGTACCCACCAGTACTGTACCCCAGTGTTATACAGTGACAGACCTGTACCCCCAGTACTGTACCCCAGTGTTACACAGTGACAGACCTGTACCCACCAGTACTGTACCCCAGTGTTCTACAGTGACAGACCTGTACCCACCAGTACTGTACCCCAGTGTTATAGTGACAGACCTGTACCCCCCAGTACTGTACCCCAGTGTTACACAGTGACAGACCTGTACCCCCCAGTACTGTACCCCAGTGTTATACAGTGACAGACCTGTACCCCCCAGTACGGTACCCCAGTGTTACACAGTGACAGACCTGTACCCACCAGTACTGTACCCCAGTGTTTTACAGGGACAGACCTGCACCCACCAGTACTGGACCCCAGTGTTACACAGTGACAGACCTGTACCCACCAGTACTGTACCCCAGTGTTACACAGTGACAGACCTGTACCCACCAGTACTGTACCCGTGTTATACAGTAACAGACCTGTACCCACCAGTACTGTACCCCAGTGTTATACAGTGACAGACCTGCACCCCCCAGTACTGTACCCCAGTGTTACACAGTGACAGACCTGTACCCACCAGTGCTGTACCCCAGTGTTACACAGTGACAGACCTGTACCCACCAGTACTGTACCCCAGTGTTATACAGTGACAGACCTGCACCCCCCAGTACTGTACCCCAGTGTTACACAGTGACAGACCTGTACCCACCAGTACTGTACCCCAGTGTTACACAGTGACAGACCTGTACCCACCAGTACTGTACCCCAGTGTTATACAGTGACAGACCTGCACCCCCCAGTACTGTACCCCAGTGTTACACAATGACAGACCTGTACCCACCAGTACTGTACCCCAGTGTTACACAGTGACAGACCTGTACCCACCAGTACTGTACCCGTGTTATACAGTGACAGACCTGTACCCACCAGTACTGTACCCCAGTGTTATACAGTGACAGACCTGTACCCCCAGTACTGTACCCCAGTGTTACACAGTGACAGACCTGTACCCACCAGTACTGTACCCCAGTGTTATAGTGACAGACCTGTACCCCCCAGTACTGTACCCCAGTGTTACACAGTGACAGACCTGTACCCCCCAGTACTGTACCCCAGTGTTACACAGTGACAGACCTGTACCCACCAGTACTGTACCCCAGTGTTTTACAGGGACAGACCTGCACCCACCAGTACTGGACCCCAGTGTTACACAGTGACAGACCTGTACCCACCAGTACTGTACCCCAGTGTTACACAGTGACAGACCTGTACCCACCAGTACTGTACCCGTGTTATACAGTAACAGACCTGTACCCACCAGTACTGTACCCCAGTGTTATACAGTGACAGACCTGCACCCCCCAGTACTGTACCCCAGTGTTACACAGTGACAGACCTGTACCCAACAGTGCTGTACCCCAGTGTTACACAGTGACAGACCTGTACCCACCAGTACTGTACCCCAGTGTTATACAGTGACAGACCTGCACCCCCCAGTACTGTACCCCAGTGTTACACAGTGACAGACCTGTACCCACCAGTTCTGTATCCCAGTGTTACACAGTGACAGACCTGTACCCACCAGTACTGTGCCCCAGTGTTATACAGTAACAGACCTGTACCCACCAGTACTGTACCCCAGTGTTATACAGTGACAGACCTGTACCCACCAGTACTGTACCCGTGTTATACAGTAACAGACCTGTACCCACCAGTACTGTACCCCAGTGTTATACAGTGACAGACCTGCACCCCCCAGTACTGTACCCCAGTGTTACACAGAGACAGACCTGTACCCACCAGTGCTGTACCCCAGTGTTATACAGTGACAGACCTGTACCCCCAGTACTGTACCCCAGTGTTATACAGTGACAGACCTGCACCCCCCAGTACTGTACCCCAGTGTTATACAGTGACAGACCTGCACCCCCCAGTACTGTACCCCAGTGTTACACAGTGACAGACCTGTACCCACCAGTACTGTACCCCAGTGTTACACAGTGACAGACCTGTACCCACCAGTACTGTACCCCAGTGTTACACAATGACAGACCTGTACCCACCAGTACTGTACCCCAGTGTTACACAGTGACAGACCTGTACCCACCAGTACTGTACCCGTGTTATACAGTGACAGACCTGTACCCACCAGTACTGTACCCCAGTGTTATACAGTGACAGACCTGTACCCCCAGTACTGTACCCCAGTGTTACACAGTGACAGACCTGTACCCACCAGTACTGTACCCCAGTGTTATAGTGACAGACCTGTACCCCCCAGTACTGTACCCCAGTGTTACACAGTGACAGACCTGTACCCCCCAGTACTGTACCCCAGTGTTACACAGTGACAGACCTGTACCCACCAGTACTGTACCCCAGTGTTTTACAGGGACAGACCTGCACCCACCAGTACTGGACCCCAGTGTTATACAGTAACAGACCTGTACCCACCAGTACTGTACCCCAGTGTTATACAGTAACAGACCTGTACCCACCAGTACTGTACCCCAGTGTTATACAGTGACAGACCTGCACCCCCCAGTACTGTACCCCAGTGTTACACAGTGACAGACCTGTACCCACCAGTGCTGTACCCCAGTGTTACACAGTGACAGACCTGTACCCACCAGTACTGTACCCCAGTGTTATACAGTGACAGACCTGCACCCCCCAGTACTGTACCCCAGTGTTACACAGTGACAGACCTGTACCCACCAGTTCTGTACCCCAGTGTTACACAGTGACAGACCTGTACCCACCAGTACTGTGCCCCAGTGTTATACAGTGACAGACCTGCACCCCCCAGTACTGTACCCCAGTGTTACACAGTGACAGACCTGTACCCACCAGTACTGTACCCCAGTGTTACACAGTGACAGACCTGTACCCACCAGTACTGTACCCCAGTGTTATACAGTGACAGACCTGCACCCCCCAGTACTGTACCCCAGTGTTACACAATGACAGACCTGTACCCACCAGTACTGTACCCCAGTGTTACACAGTGACAGACCTGTACCCCCCAGTACTGTACCCCAGTGTTATACAGTGACAGACCTGTACCCACCAGTACTGTACCCCAGTGTTATACAGTGACAGACCTGTACCCACCAGTACTGTACCCCAGTGTTATACAGTGACAGACCTGTACCCCCAGTACTGTACCGCAGTGTTACACAGTGACAGACCTGTACCCCCCAGTACTGTACCCCAGTATTATACTGTGACAGACCTGTACCCACCAGTACTGTACCCCAGTGTTATACAGGGACAGACCTGTACCTACCAGTACTGTACCCGTGTTATACAGTGACAGACCTGTACCCACCAGTACTGTACCCGTGTTATAGTGACAGACCTGTACCCCCAGTACTGTACCCCAGTGTTATACAGTGACAGACCTGTACCCCCAGTACTGTACCCCAGTGTTATACAGTGACAGACCTGTACCCCCAGTACTGTACCGCAGTGTTACACAGTGACAGACCTGTACCCCCCAGTACTGTACCCCAGTATTATACTGTGACAGACCTGTACCCACCAGTGCTGTACCCCAGTGTTGTGCAGTGACAGACCTGTACCCACCAGTACTGTACCCCAGTGTTATACAGGGACAGACCTGTACCCACCAGTACTGTACCCGTGTTATACAGTGACAGACCTGTACCCACCAGTACTGTACCCGTGTTATAGTGACAGACCTGTACCCCCAGTACTGTACCCCAGTGTTATACAGTGACAGACCTGTACCCCCCAGTACTGTACCCCAGTGTTATACAGTGACAGACCTGTACCCACCAGTACTATACCCCAGTGTTACACAGTGACAGACCTGTACCCACCAGTACTGTACCCCAGTGTTATACAGGGACAGATCTGTACCCACCAGTACTGTACCTCAGTGTTATACAGTGACAGACCTGTACCCACCAGTACTGTACCCCAGTGTTAACAGTGACAGACCTGTACCCACCAGTACTGTACCCCAGTGTTATACAGTGAGAGACCTGCACCCCCCAGTACTGTACCCCAGTGTTACACAGTGACAGACCTGTACCCACCAGTACTGTACCCCAGTGTTATACAGGGACAGATCTGTACCCACCAGTACTGTACCTCAGTGTTATACAGTGACAGACCTGTACCCACCAGTACTGTACCCCAGTGTTATACAGTGACAGACCTGTACCCACCAGTACTGTACCCCAGTGTTATACAGTGAGAGGACCTGCACCCCCCAGTACTGTACCCCAGTGTTATACAGTGACAGACCTGCACCCCCCCAGTACTGTACCCCAATGTTATACAGTGACCGACCCGTACCCACCAGTACTGTCCCCCCACCTCCCACTCGTGTGTTACGGCCGCTCATTTGGGCACAAAGTAAGAAAATAAGTCGAGCGGCTCCTGAAAGTCTGGGCTTTAAATATCCAGTCACGCACACACACACTGGCGAGCGATCAGAGAGAGAGAGAGAGGAGATGGAGAGGGCCTCAACAGGGCCGTGAGGAAATGGGTGCTGGAACCGTCCAACCCCCACCCCCAGGGCCCTCTGTTGCATTCGCTGGGCCGGGCCGGGCCGGGCTGGGCTGAGCTCTGGGCTGAGCTCCGAGGCCCCCGCGCTCACAATTTGCAACAGTTTTTGTTGCAAAAAAAGGCAGAAATCGCAACTTTGTATCTTTCCCCCTCCCTCCTCCTCCAATGGAAGTCGCGGCCCGCACTACGTCACAATCGTTCCATGGAAGGTGACGGGCGGTCGGAGGTTCGACACATTGTCACTGACATTCGAAACATTGTCGCAACCGGCCGCCGACACATTGGAGCAAAAATCTCAACTTCCTGCACCGCCGCTGTTCACACCCTCTTCACCCCCTCCCCAACTCCCCCCCTCCAGCCCCCTCTTCACCCCCTCCCCAACTCCCCCCTTCAGCCCCTCTTCACCCCCTCCCCAACTCCCCCCTTCAGCCCCTCTTCACCCCCTCCCCAACTCCCCCCTCCAGCCCCTCTTCACCCCCTCCCCAACTCCCCCCTCTCTCTCCCCAACTCCCCCCTCTTCACCCCCTCCCAACTCCCCCCTTCAGCCCCTCTTCACCCCCTCCCCCAACTCCCCCGTCTTCACCCCCTCCCCAACTCCCCCCTCTCTCTCCCCAACTCCCCCCTCCAGCCCCTCTTCACCCCCTCCCCAACTCCCCCCTCCTCTCTCCCCAACTCCCCCCTCTCTCTCCCCCAACTCCCCCCTCTCTCTCCCCAACTCCCCCCTCCCCAACTCCCCCCTCTCTCTCCCCCAACTCCACCCTCTCTCTCCCCCCCCACTCGCCCCCTCTTCACCCCCTCCCCAACTCCCCCCTCTTCACCCCCCTCCCCAACTCCCCCCTCTTCACCCCCCTCCCCAACTCCCCCCCTCTTCACCCCCTCCCCAACTCCCCCCTCTTCACCCCCTCCCCAACTCCCCCCTCTTCACCCCCTCCCCAACTCCCCCCTCTTCACCCCCTCCCCAACTCCCCCCCTCTTCACCCCCTCCCCAACTCCCCCCTCCCCAACTCCCCCCTCTTCACCCCCTCCCCAACTCCCCCCTCCCCAACTCCCCCCTCCCCAACTCCCCCCTCCCCAACTCCCCCCTCTTCACTCCCTCCCCCAACTCCCCCCTCTTCACCCCCTCCCCAACTCCCCCCTCTTCACCCCCTCCCCAACTCCCCCTCTTCACCCCCTCCCCAACTCCCCCCCTCTTCACCCCCTCCCCAACTCCCCCCTCTTCACCCCCTCCCCAACTCCCCCCCTCTCACCCCCTCCCCAACTCCCCCCTCTTCACCCCCTCCCCAACTCCCCCTCTCTCCCCCTCTTAACCCCCTCTTTACCCCCTCCCCGCCCCTCTTCACCCCCTCCCCGCCCCTCTTCACCCCCTCCCCTATCTCTCCCCCCACTCCCCTCTCTCTCTCTCCCCCGCTCGCCCTCTCTCTCTCTCCCCCCGCTCCCCTCTCTCTCTCTCCCCCCGCTCCCCTCTCTCTCTCTCCCCCCGCTCCCCTCTCTCTCTCTCCCCCCGCTCCCCTCTCTCTCTCTCTCCCCCCGCTCCCCCTCTCTCTCTCTCTCCCCCCGCTCCCCTCTCTCTCTCTCTCCCCCCCGCTCCCCCTCTCTCTCTCCCCCCGCCCCTCTTCCCCCTCCACTCTCTCTCTCCCCCCGCCCCTCTTCCCCCTCCCCAATTCCCCCCTCTCTCCCCCCACTCGCCCCTCTCCCCCCACTCTCCCTCGCCCCTCTTTCCCCTCTCCCTCGCCCCTCTTTCCCTCTCTCTCCCCGCGCCCCCTCTTTCCTCTCTCTCCCTCCCTCGCTCGCCCCTCTTTCCCCTCTCCCCGCGCCCCTCTTTCCTCTCTCTCTCTCTCTCCCTCCCTCGCCCCTCTTTCCCCTCTCTCTCTCTCGCCCTCCCTCGCCCCTCTTTCCCCTCTCTCTCGCCCCTCTTTCCCCTCTCTCGCCCCTCTTTCCCCTCTCTCTCTCGCCCCTCTCTCCCTCACCCCTCTTTTCCCCCTCTCTCTCCCTCGCCCCTCTTTCCCCTCTCCAACTCCCCTCTCTCTCCCCCCACTCGCCCCCCTCTCTCTCCCCCCACTCGCCCCTCTTTCCCCCCACTCGCCCCTCTTTCCCCCCACTCGCCCCTCTTTCCCCCCACTCGCCCCTCTTTCCCTTCTCTCTCTCCCCTTTCCCTTCTCTCTCTCCCCCTTTCCCTTCTCTCTCTCCCCTCTTTCCCTTCTCTCTCTCCCCCCACTCGCCCCTCTTTCCCTTCTCTCTCCCCCACTAGCCCCTCTCTCTCCCCCCACTAGCCCCCTCTCTCTCCCCCCACTAGCCCCTCTCTCTCCCCCCACTCGCCCCTCTTTCCCCTCTCTCTCTCTCCCTCGCCCCTCTTTCCCCTCTCTCTCTTCCTCCGCCCCTCTTTCCCCTCTCTTTCTCCCTCCCTCCCCAACTCCCCTCTCTCTCTCTCCCCCCCCACTCGCCCCTCTTTCCCCTCTCCCTCTCTCCCTCTCTCCCCTCTCCCTCTCCTCTCCCTCTCCCTCTCTCCCTCTCCCCGCCCCTCTCTCCCTCTCCCTCTCTCCCCTCTCCCCCGCCCCTCTCTCCCCTCTCCCCGCCCCTCTCTCCCCTCTCCCTCGCCCCTCTCCCCTCTCCCTCTCTCCCCTCTCCCTCGCCCCTCTCTCTCTCTCCCTCCCTCGCCCCTCTTTCCCCTCTCTCTCTCTCGCCCTCCCCTCCCCCTCTCTCTCTCTCGCCCTCCCCTCGCCCCTCTTTCCCCTCTCTCGCCCTCCCTCGCCCCTCTTTCCCCTCTCTCTCTCTCCCTCGCCCACTCCCTCGCCCCTCTTCCCTCCCTCGCCCCTCTTTCCCTCCCTCGCCCCTCTTTCCCCTCTCTCTCTCCCTCGCCCCTCTTTCCCCTCTCTCTCTCCCTCGCCCCTCTTTCCCCCTCTCTCTCCCTCACCCCTCTTTCCCCTCTCCCTCCCTCGCCCCTCTTTCCCCTCTCCCTCCCTCGCCCCTCTTTCCCCTCTCCCTCCCCTCGCCCCTCTTTCCCCTCTCCAACTCCCCTCTCTCTCTCCCCCCACTTGCCCCTCTTTCCCTTCTCTCTCTCCCCCCTCTTTCCCTTCTCTCTCTCCTCCCACTCGCCCCTCTTTCCCTTCTCTCTCTCCCCCCACTCTCTCCCCCACTCGCCCCCACTCTCTCCCCCCACTCGCCCCACTCTCTCCCCCCACTCGCCCCACTCTCTCCCCCCACTCGCCCCACTCTCTCCCCCCACTCTCTCCCCCCACTCGCCCCTCTCTCTCCCCCCACTCGCCCCTCTCTCTCCCCCCCTCTCTCTACCGCCCACTCGCCCCTCTCTCTCTCGCCCCTCTTTCCCCTCTCCAACTCCCCTCTCTCTCTCCCCCCACTCGCCCTCTTTCCCTCCCTCGCCCCTCTTTCCCCTCTCTCTCTCCCTCGCCCCTCTTTCCCCTCTCTCTCTCCCTCGCCCCTCTTTCCCCTCTCTCTCTCCCTCGCCCCTCTTTCCCCTCTCCCTCTCCCCTCTTTCCCCTCTCCCTCGCCCCTCTTTCCCCTCTCCCTCTCCCCTCTTTCCCCTCTCCCTCGCCCCTCTTTCCCCTCTCCCTCCCTCGCCCCTCTTTCCCCCCTCTCTCTCCCTCGCCCCTCTTTCCCCTCTCCCTCTCTCCTCGCCCCTCTTTCCCCTCTCCCTCCCTCGCCCCTCTTTCCCACTCTCCCTCCCTCGCCCCTCTTTCCCCTCTCCCTCCCTCGCCTCCCCTCTTTCCCCCTCTCCAACTCCCCTCTCTCTCTCCGTCCCCCACTCGCCCCTCTTTCCCTTCTCTCTCTCCTCCCACTCGCCCCTCTTTCCCTTCTCTCTCTCCCCCCACTCGCCCCACTCTCTCCTCCTCCCCCCACTCGCCCCACTCTCTCCCCCCACTTCGCCCCTCTCTCTCCCCCCCACTCGCCCCTCTCTCTCCCCCCACTCGCCCCTCTCTCTCCCCCCTCTCTCCCCCCTCTCTCTACCCCCACTCGCCCCTCTCTCTCTCGCCCCTCTTTCCCCTCTCCAACTCCCCTCTCTCTCTCCCCCCACTCGCCCCTCTTTCCCCTCTCTCCCCCCACACTCGCCCCTCTTTCCCTCCCTCGCCCCTCTTTCCCCTCTCTCTCTCCCTCGCCCCTCTTTCCCCTCTCTCTCTCCCTCGCCCCTCTTTCCCCTCTCTCTCTCCCTCGCCCCTCTTTCCCCTCTCTCTCTCCCTCGCCCCTCTTTCCCCTCTCCCTCTCCCCTCTTTCCCCTCTCCCTCGCCCCTCTTTCCCCTCTCCCTCTCCCCTCTTTCCCCTCTCCCTCGCCCCTCTTTCCCCTCTCCCTCTCCCCTCTCCCCTCTCCCTCCCTCGCCCCTCTTTCCCCTCTCCCTCCCTCGCCCCTCTTTCCCCTCTCCCTCCCTCGCCCCTCTTTCCCCTCTCTCTCTCCTCGCCCCTCTTTCCCCCTCTCCCTCCCTCGCCCCTCTTTCCCTCTCCCTCCCTCGCCCCTCTTTCCCCTCTCCAACTCCCCTCTCTCTCTCCCCCCACTCGCCCCTCTTTCCCTTCTCTCTCTCCCCGCTCTTTCCCTTCTCTCTCTCCTCCCACTCGCCCCTCTTTCCCTTCTCTCTCTCCCCCCACTCGCCCCTCTTTCCCCTCTCTCTCCCCCCACTCGCCCCTCTCTCTCCCCCCTCTCTCCCCCCACTCGCCCCTCTCTCTCCCCCCACTCGCCCCTCTCTCGCCCCTCTTTCCCCTCTCCAACTCCCCTCTCTCTCTCCCCCCCACTCGCCCCTCTTTCCCCTCCCCCCTCCCTCCCTCACTCTCCCCCCCTCCCCCCCCCTCTCCCCCCCCACTCGCCCCTCTTTCCCCTCCCCCTCCCTCCCTCACTCTCCCCCCCCCCCTCTCCCCCCCCTTTCCCCCCCCCCTCTCCCCCCCCCCTCTCCCCCCCCCTCTCCCCTCCCCTCTCTCCCCCCTCCCCAGTCTCCCCTCTCCCCCCTCCCCAGTCTCCCCCTCTCCCCCCTCCCCAGTCTCCCCTCTCCCCCCTCCCCCAGTCTCCCCTCTCCCCCCTCCCCAGTCTCCCCTCTCCCCCCCTCCCCAGTCTCCCCTCTCCCCCCTCCCCAGTCTCCCCCTCTCCCCCCTCCCCAGTCTCCCCTCTCCCCCCTCCCCAGTCTCCCCCTCTCCCCCCCTCCCCAGTCTCCCCCTCTCCCCCCTCCCCAGTCTCCCCTCTCCCCCCTCCCCAGTCTCCCCTCTCCCCAGTCTCCCCTCTCCCCCCCTCCCCAGACACCCCTCTCCCCCCTCCCCAGACACCGAGTCTGACTCGCTGCGCACTTGAGTTTCACGGCTTCCTGGCACGGAATAAAACTCTGCTGACATTGTTTACAAACAGAAAGGGGGTTCCCCTCAGCACTCCTCACCTTTCCCCCTTCAATAATCAATGTTCGACCGCCAGGAGAGGAAAATAAAAGGTCGGGTGGGTGGGTGGGTGAGTGGGGGGGGAGACAAGTTGCGATAATGAGACAATAATTCTTCTTGCTCGGCCTTCTTTTCTCCCCTCGCTGGGTTCACCATCAGATGCTCCAATAACCTGCCACAATAACAAAATCTCCAGCCTCGGCGGGGCGGGCAGGGACTTGTAGTCGCCCA
>NC_090370.1:559577-616491 GCF_035084215.1 Heptranchias perlo | reverse complement strand
TGTGAACTTGGTTGAGGGATAAATATCGGCCCCAGGACACAGGGGAGAACTCCCCCCTGCTCTTCTTCAAATTCGTGGCCCTGGAATCTTTTACATCCACCTGAGGGGCCTCGGTTTCACCTCCAACTGTGCACCGCTCCCTCAGTACTGACCCTCCGACAGTGCAGCGTTCCCTCAGTACTGACCCTCCGACAGTGCGGCGCTCCCTCAGTACTGACCCTCCGACAGTGCGGCGCTCCCTCGGTTCTGACCCTCCGACAGTGCGGCGCTCCCTCAGTACCGCCCCTCCGACAGTGCGGCGCTCCCTCAGTACCGCCCCTCCGACAGTGCGGCGCTCCCTCAGTACCGCCCCTCCGACAGTGCGGCGCTCCCTCTGTTCTGACCCTCCGACAGCGCGGCGCTCCCTCAGTACCGACCCTCCGACAGTGCGGCGCTCCCTCAGTACCGACCCTCCGACAGTGCGGCGCTCCCTCAGTACTGCCCCTCCGACAGTGCGGCGCTCCCTCAGTACCGCCCCTCCGACAGTGCGGCGCTCCCTCGGTTCTGACCCTCCGACAGCGCGGCGCTCCCTCAGTACCGACCCTCCGACAGTGCGGCGCTCCCTCAGTACCGGGCTCCGGGAGCGCCGGCCAGCAATTACGGTGCTCGAGTCTCCGGAGTGGGGGGGACTCGAACCCCGTGACCCTTCTGCCTCAGAGGCGAGAGAGGGGGCGCGCTGTCCTCCGAGCCACTGGCTGATACCCGTACGCTGGCAGCGATCGTGTTGCCTCTTCGGGGTTTGCGGCGGTGGTGGGCGCCCGTTATTATTTAGCCGGTGTACTGGTGGTGGTGTATTACATCCCTGCCCCCACCTCCCAACCCCACCACCCCTCCCCCCCAACCTCCTCGGCTATTCCTCCCTCCCCGACCCCCCTTGGCGAATTGTGCCACGAAGCAGGTCGAGCTGGCTGTGCAATAAACCGTTTCACAAGCACTTGGCTGTCACGAGTGACTGCAGGCAGCGCTCAGAGTTGCACTGGCACTTCGTAAATAATTTTAAAAAAAGGGACCAGATGTTGCCAGTCTCAGCCAGCTGCCGACAAGTTATCCGTGTGAAACAACGCAGACTGGTTCGGGCCGCAGCTGCAGCGTCGTGGCCAATTCTGGGCACCGCGCTTTTGGAAGGACGTCAGGGCCTTGGAGAGGGGGGCGGGGGAGATTTACCAGAACGGTGCCAGGGATGAGAGACTTCAGTTACGTGACGAGACTTAGCGAAGCTGGGATTGTTCTCCTTCGAGCAGAGAAGGTTAAGGGGGAGATTTAATAGAGGTGATCAAAATTGCGAGGGGTTTTGATGGAGTAAATAAGGAGAAACTGTTTCCAGTGGCAGGAGGGTCGGTAATCAGAGGACACAGATTTAAGATAATTGGCAGAAGAACCAGAGGGGGAGTTGAGGAGAATGCTTTTTTTACGCAGCGAGTTGTTACGATCTGGAACGCGCTGCCTGAAAGGGCGGTGGGAGCAGATTTAATAATAACTTTCAAAAGGGGAATCGGATAAATACCTGAAAAGGAGAAACTTACAGGGCTGTGGGGAAAGAGCAGGGGTGGAGTGGGACTAATTGCACAGCTGTCTCAAAGAGCCGGCACAGGCACGATGGGCCGAACGGCCTCCTTTCTGTGCTGTATGATTCTATGAGGTGGTGGCAGGTTGCTCGATGCAACAGGAGCCCTATTTAAGAAGGAGGGGGTCTTTAGAATGCACACTGCGGGGTACATCAGAGAGTTACAGTGACGGTTTGGGGTATATTGTCACAGTGTGGGGTATATAAGAGAGTTACAGTGACTGTTTGGGGTATATTGTCACAGTGTGGGGTATATCAGAGAGTTACAGTGACTGTTTGGGGTATATTGTCACAGTGTGGGGTATAACAGAGAGTTACAGTGAGTGTTTGGGGTATATTGTCACAGTGTGGGGTATATCAGAGTGTTTCAATGACTGTTTGGGGTATATTGTCACAGTGTGGGGTATATCAGAGAGTTACAGTGACTGTTTGGGGTATATTGTCACAGTGTGGGGTATAACAGAGAGTTACAGTGAGTGTTTGGGGTATATTGTCACAGTGTGGGGTATATCAGAGAGTTACAGTGACTGTTTGGGTAAATTGTCACAGTGTGGGGTATAACAGAGAGTTACAGTGAGTGTTTGGGGTATATTGTCACAGTGTGGGGTATATCAGAGAGTTACAGTGAGTGTTTGGGGTATATTGTCACAGTGTGGGGTATATCAGAGTGTTACAATGACTGGGGTATATTGTCACAGTGTGGGGTATATCAGAGAGTTACAGTGACTGTTTGGGGTATATTGTCACAGTGTGGGGTATATCAGAGTGTTACAATGACAATTTGGGGTATATTGTTACAGTGTGGGGTATATCAGAGAGTTACAGAGAGAGTTTGGGGTATATTGTCACAGTGTGGGGTATAACAGAGAGTTACAGTGAGAGTTTGGGGTATATTGTCACAGTGTGGGGTATATCAGAGAGTTACAGTGACTGTTTGGGCTATATTGTCACAGTGTGGGGTATAACAGAGAGTTACAGTGAGAGTTTGGGCTATATTGTCACAGTGTGGGGTATATCAGAGAGTTACAGTGAGAGTTTGGGCTATATTGTCACAGTGTGGGGTATATCAGAGAGTTACAGTGAGAGTTTGGGCTATATTGTCACAGTGTGGGGTATATCAGAGTGTTACAATGACTGTTTGGGGTATATTGTCACAGTGTGGGGCATATCAGAGAGTTACAGTGAGAGTTTGGGGTATATTGTCACAGTGTGGGATATATCAGAGAGTTACAGTGAGAGTTTGGGCTATATTGTCACAGTGTGGGGTATATCAGAGAGTTACAGTGACTGTTTGGGCTATATTGTCACAGTGTGGGGTATATCAGAGAGTTACAGTGACTGTTTGGGGTATATTGTCACAGTGTGGGATATATCAGAGAGTTACAGTGAGAGTTTGGGCTATATTGTCACAGTGTGGGGTATATCAGGTACTCAGGCTAAGGACGTGTAAGAATAGAATTAACCTTGTGACTCGTTAATTCCGCTCTCCCAAGAAATTGGGGGGAACAAAAGGAGGGGTCGGGGGCTGAGGGAGGAAAAAAAAAAATCGGATTCACTCAGCGCAGGCAAAAAATTAAATAAAATCGCAGGGTGTCTAACGGTGTCCGCCCTTCTGCGAGCGGCGCCAGGGCGATCGAGCTGATGGGAGTTGTGAGAATTATCCGATCCCGTACTTTAAAAGAGAGATGACTCTGTGATCTTTGCAGGAGGTTCCACCGGAGCGCAGAGCAGGCAGAGTTACAGCGTGGGACTGTCGCCTCCAGGTTCTAAATCCACTTAATGAGCTCAGGCGGGCGTGAAATGTCTCTCCCTGTTAACGACCGGCTAAGGAACGAAGGAGATTAAAATTCTGTCCCTTTTAGCCGCTCCTCCCCACCCCGCCCAAAAGCAGTAGTTTTCCCCTCAGAGTCCCTTCGGCAACCCAGGGAGAGAGTTTTCAGCCCGGGAAAAGGGGTAAATTGGCAGCCCGTCCCTCGCCTCGAACGCCCCGCCCGCTCCCTCCCTCCCTCGCCTCGAGCGCCCGCTCCCTCCCCCGCCTCGAGCGCCCGCTCCCTCCTCCGCCTCGGACGCCGTGTCTGCAGGGTGTTCTATCCGCGGGACGCCCCGCAGCGACTGGCCAAGGCTTCGTCGACAGCACCTCCCAAACCCGCCACCTAGGAGGACGAGGGCAGCAGGCGCGTGGGTCAAAACCGTCACCTCCAAGTTTCCCCCCGCCCCGAGTCTCACACACACGCAACGCCGTCCCGACTCGGGCGTATACCGGCCATCCCTCCGTCGTCGCTGGGTCCGAATCCTGGAACTAACGGCGCTGCGGGAGAACCTTCGCCAACGCGGGCTGCAGCGGTTCGAGAAGGCGGCTCACCGCCACCGCCTCCTCGAGGGGCGACGAGGGGGACGGGCGTTAAATGCAGGCCTTGGGAGTAACTGCAGGCTCTCCCCAGCCAACCCCTGCGCCCAACTCCCGCACACACTAACAGCTTGTGCAGTTGTATCATAGCACTGACGTAGACTCCCATAACTACAGCGTGACAAAACTCCACAGTGGCTTCACAAACAGTGGGTTTGGTGTCTTTATTTACTGTTTAGTGCCCGTCATGGCTCAGGGTGGGTATCTCTCTCTCTCTCTCTCTCTCTCTCTCTCGCCTCTGAGTCAGAAGGTTGTGGGTTTGAGTCCTCACTCCAGAGACTTGCTCCCCATAATCCAGGCCGACACTCCGAGTGCAGCGCCGAGGGAGCGCAGCACGGTCAGGAGGGGCAGCGCTGAGGGAGCGCCGCATCGTCGGAGGGGCAGAGCCGAGGGAGCGCAGCACGGTCAGGAGGGGCAGCGCCGAGGGAGCGCAGCACAGTCAGGAGGGGCAGTGCCGAGGGAGCGCCGCGCCGAGGGAGCGCAGCAAGGTCAGGAGGGGCGGCGCCGAGGGAGCGCAGCACAGTCAGGAGGGGCAGCGCCGAGGGAGCGCAGCACGGTCAGGAGGGGCGGCGCCGAGGGAGCGCAGCACGGTCAGGAGGGGCAGCTCCGAGGGAGCGCAGCACAGTCAGGAGGGGGAGCGCCGAGGGAGCGCAGCACGGTCAGGAGGGGCAGCGCCGAGGGAGCACAGCACGGTCAGGAGGGGCAGCGCCGAGGGAGCGCAGCACGGTCAGGAGGGGCAGCGCCGAGGGAGCGCAGCACGGTCAGGAGGGGCAGCGCCGAGGGAGCGCAGCACAGTCAGGAGGGGCAGCGCCGAGGGAGCGCAGCACGGTCAAGAGGGGCAGCGCCGCGCCGAGGGAGCGCAGCACGGTCAGGAGGGGGAGCGCCGAGGGAGCGCAGCACGGTCAGGAGGGGGAGCGCCGAGGGAGCGCAGCACAGTCAGGAGGGGCAGCGCCGAGGGAGCGCAGCATGGTCAGGAGGGGCAGCGCCGCGCCGAGGGAGCGCAGCACGGTCAGGAGGGGCAGCTCCGGGGGAGCGCAGCACGGTCAGGAGGGGCAGCGCCGAGGGAGCGCAGCACGGTCAGGAGGGGCGGTGCCGGGGGAGCGCAGCACGGTCAGGAGGGGCGGCGGCCGAGGGAGCGCAGCACGGTCAGGAGGGGCGGCGCCGAGGGAGCGCAGCACGGTCAGGAGGGGCGGCGCCGAGGGAGTGCAGCACAGTCAGGAGGGGCAGCGCCGAGGGAGCGCAGCACGGTCAGGAGGGGGAGCGCCGCGCCGTCGGAGGTGCCGTTTTTCAGACGAAAAGTCAAACCGAGGCCCCGTCTGCCCCTCTCAGGCGGACGTGAAAGATCCCACGGCCACTATTTCGAAGAAGAGCAGGGCGGGGGGAGTTCTCCCCGGTGTCCTGGGGCCGATATTTATCCCTCAACCAACATCACTAAAAAAGAGCAGACAATCTGGGTTATTACCACATTGCTGTTTGTGGGATCTTGCTGTGCGCAAATTGGCTGCCGCGTTTCCCTGCATTACAACAGTGACCGCACTTCAAAAATTACTTCATTGGCTGTGAAGCTCTTTGGGACGTCCTGAGGGTGGTGTAAGGCACCGTATTAATGCAGGTACGTTCTTCTATCCTACGGACTCCAAATTGGGTGAATGACCACCTCGGTTTGTTCTTTGATGGTTTTGGTTGGGGGGGAAAAAAGAGGGGAAAACACGGGAGGGAACAACAACAACAACTTGCATTTATATAGCGCCTTTAACATATTAAAGCGTTCCCAAGGCACTTGACAGGACCGGAAATCAGATACCGAGCCGCACAAGGAGATACCATGACAGGTGACCAAAAGCTCGGTCAAAGAGGCGGGTTTTAAGGAGCGTCTTAAAGGAGGAGAGAGAGAGAGAGAGGCGGAGAGGTTTAGGGAGGGAATTCCAGAGCTCGGGGCCCGGGCGGCTGAAGGCACGGCCGCCGATGGTGGGAGCGATGGAAATCGGGGGGACGGACAAGAGGCCGGAATCGGAGGGGCGCAGAGATCCGGGAGGGTCGTCGGGGCTGGGGGAGGTTACGGAGATAGGGAGGGAGGGGGGGATTTGAACAGGAGGACGAGAGAATTTCAAAACTGAGGCGTTGCCGGACCGGGAGCCGATGCAGGTCAGCGAGCGCAGCGCGAGGGTGGGTGATGGGCGAACGGGACTCGGTGCGAGTCAGGACACGGGGGGTGGGGGGGCGGCAGAGTTTCGGACGAGCTGGAGTTTACGGAGCGTGGAATGCGGGAGGCCGGCCGGGACAGTCGAGACCGGAGGGGACAGAGGGCGCGGACGAGGGTTTCGGCAGCAGGTGAGCCGAGGCGGGGGGGGGCGGGGGGCGGGGGGCGGAGACGGGTCGAAGTCACGGAGGGCGGGAGCGGGCGCTCTCGGCGGCGGAGCGGATATGGGGTCGGACCCGTCTCGGGGGTCAAACGGGAGGCCACGGTTGCGCACGGAGGTGCCTCACGCTGTGGGGGGTTGCGGGGGGGAGAGGGGCTCCCGGCGTGTTTACCCCTTGCCCCTCCTCTCTCTCTCTCTCTCTCTCTTTTTCCCACCTTCGATGCGATTCGACCCAGCCAGAGAGGGATACGGGAAAAAAAAAAACCACACGAAGGCCTTTTCGCCTCCAGCCCTTCGGGAGACGGAGAGGCAGCAGCGTGAATGTCATTTCGAGGGGAAAGGCGTGGAAAGAACGGGAACAAAAGAGGACTCGAAGTTGGCCGGCGGGGGGTGGGCGGGGGAGTTGGCGACAGGGACCTCTGTTGAATATTCAGGCTCTGCGAGTGGTGCAGTCAGGAGCTGTGCGGAATCCTAATCACGAGTGGTGCAGTGATAAACTGCAGAGCCTCAGCGCGCTGCACAGGAAGAGTAAATCACTGTGGCGTTTAACTACCTCCCAGAAAACCATCTTCTCTCCATCAGCAGGGAATTTTTTTATTTTTTTATTATTATCGTTATCGAGAAAATTCCAGCAACGGACAGCGGGAGAGAGAGAGAGAGAGAGAGAGAGAAGGCGCAACTGTCAGAAAGTACGGGAGCGCGGTTTAAAGACAGGACAAGATGGGCAGTTATTCGAGTCGTGCAAAAAAAAATTAAATTAATATTAAAAAAAAATTTTTCCGGGGGGGGAAAAAAAAGAGAATTCTTTCCCGTTCGCTCCTCGTTCCGGTTTGGTTTGCGACCGCCACCCCCCGCCCCCGCCCTCCGCTGGGGAGCCCGATCTTGGTCGGTCCCCTGCTCCTTTCTTCGGTAGCTCAAGGGCGGGAGGAGCGACCTTTCAATGAGGCCCGGTTACGGCCTGCGTTTTTCGGACTTCGAGTGCCGGAAAAAAAAAACCCCGAAAAGAGGGAAGGAAATGGAGGGGGCCGGGGTGGGGGGGGGGGCGCTGGTCTCTTCTGACCCGGAGTCCTGAAGTTTACCGGCACCCGCCAGCCTGGCGGCGACTGGCCTCCGGGTGCCCCCTCGTCCCCCGCAGGTTGGTTTAGTCAGAGCGGCGCCGCAGCGGGTGAATAAAATACGGTACCGTTGAAGAGAAAGAACTTCCATTTAAAGGGAGCACCGCGCTGTCGGAGGGGGCGGTACTGAGGGAGGGCCGCACTGTCGGAGGGTCGGTACTGAGGGGAGCGCCGCACTGTCGGAGGGGCGGTACTGAGGGAGCGCCGCACTGTCGGAGGGTCGGTACTGAGGGAGCGCCGCACTGTCGGAGGGGCGGTACTGAGGGAGCGCCGCACTGTCGGAGGGTCAGTACTGAGGGAGCGCTGCACTGTCGGAGGGGCAGTACTGAGGGAGCGCTGCACTGTCGGAGGGGCAGTACTGAGGGAGCGCCGCACTGTCGGAGGGGCGGTACCGAGGGAGCGCTGCACTGTCGGAGGGGCAGTACTGAGGGAGCGCCGCACTGTCGGAGGGGCGGTACCGAGGGAGCGCTGCACTGTCGGAGGGGCAGTACTGAGGGAGCGCCGCACTGTCGGAGGGGCGGGTACCGAGGGAGCGCTGCACTGTCGGAGGGGCAGTACTGAGGGAGTGCCGCACTGTTGGATGTGCCGTCTTTTGGGTGACACATTAAACCGACGCCCCACAGGTGGGCGCAAAAGATCCCACGGCCGCTATTTCGAAAAACAGCAGGCGGGGGGAGTTCTGCCCGGTGTCCTGGGGCCGATATTTATCCCTCAACCAACATCACTAAAAAAGAAAACAGATTATCTGGTCATTTATCACATTGCTGTTTGTGGGAGCTTGCTGTGCGCAAATTGGCTGCCCTACGTTACAGCAGCGAGCACACTTCAAAAATACTTCATTGGCTGTGAAGCGCTTTGGGACGTCCTGAGGTCGTGAAAGGCGCCATATAAATGCAAGTTCTTTCTTACTTTCCTGGCCCGTCCAACTCCATGGGTTGCGTTCTGCTCCCTCTGCAAACCTCCCACCACCCCACCATTAAACCTCCAGAGGGAGCTCCAATCTCAGTCCTGCTTTACAACTGACGAATGGAACCAGATCTGGATAATTCCCTCCCCTGACCCCCCCCCCGATTTAACGTCAATGATCTCACCCACGCACACGGAGCGAGGAGGGTCCCAATTAGGGGCGGACATATGAGGAGAGGTTGAGTAGATTGGGACTCTACTCATTGGAGTTTAGAAGAATGAGAGGCGATCTTATTGAAACATATAAGATTGTGAAGGGGCTCGATCGGGTGGATGCGGTGAGGATGTTCCCAAGGATGGGTGAAACTAGAACGAGGGGGCATAATCTTCGAATAAGGGGCTGCTCTTTCGAAACTGAGATGAGGAGAAACTTCTTCACTCAGAGGGTGGTAGGTCTGTGGAATTTGCTGCCCCAGGAAGCTACATCATTGAATAAATGTAACACAGAAATAGACAGTTTCCTAGAAGTAAAGGGAATTAGGGGTTATGGAGAGCGGGCAGGAAATCGGACATGAATTTAGATTTGAGGTTGGGATCAGATCGGCCGTGATCTTCTTGAACGGCGGGGCAGGCTCGAGGGGCCGATTGGCCTCCTCCTGCTCCTATTTCTTACGTTCTTATTATCCCCGGGGCTCCTGGGTTTGGGAGGGGCTCGTTGTTGCATGACCCCCTCCTCCAACAGGTCCTCAGTTGAGCAGGCGATCACCGCGGCCCCCCTTCCCCCCGCCTTGCCGGCGGTGGAACAGCCGGATACAGTCGCCCATGGTGGGGTGATATCCGCGCGCCCTGCTTAGCTCAGGAGCGGCGGCGGTTCATTCTGGTGCCAAAGCATGTTGCGCGGCCACGTATCCCCCGACTCAGCCGGGGGGTCAAATCTCAGACCTCCTGCTCCGTACAGCTCAGGACTACGTCGGGTGGGAACCATTTGCAGGGGCCGCGGGGAAAGAGCAAGGCGGGGGGGGGGGGAGTGGGACTAGTTGGACAGCTCTTTCAAAAGAACAGGCAAAGGCCTGCAGATTTTTCCGATTCGAGTATTTATCCAACTCCCCTTTCGAAAGTTATTATTGAATCTGCTCCCACCGCCCCTTTCAGGCAGCGCGTTCCAGATCGTAACAACTCGCTGCGTAAAAAAAAACATTCTCCTCATCTCCCCCCCTCTCTGGCTCTTTTACCAATTATCTTAAATCTGTGTCCTCTGGTTACCGACCCTCCTGCCAGTTGGAAAACAGTTTCTCCCCATCGACTCGATCGTAATTTTGATCACCTCTATTAAATCTCCCCCTTAACCTTCTCCGCTCTAAGGAGAACAATTCCCAGCTTCTCCACGTAACTGAAGTCTCTCATCCCTCTCCGCCTCTCTCTCTCTCTCCCCTCCTTTAAGACGCTCCCTTAAAAACCTACCTCTTTGACCGAGCTTTTGGTCACCTGTCCCGAATATCTCCTTAGGTGGCTCGGAGCCAAATGTTTGTCTGATTTACGCTCCTGTGAAGGGCCTTGGGGGACGTTTTACTCGGTTAAAGGCGCTGTATAAATGCAAGTTGATACTGCGTATGTGAACGCCCTGCCCAGGTCTCTCAGTTCCTGCACCCCCTTTTAAAAATTACGACCATTTAGCTTGTACTGCCTCTCTTCGTACTTGCAAATGGCGATCGTGCATCGTGCGAAGTGAGGAACAGGAGGAGGCCATTCAGCCCCTTCGAGCCTGTTCCGCCCTTCAACGAGATCATGGCTGATCTGGATCCGAACTCCATCTGCCCGCCTCGGCTCCAGATCCCTTAATACCCCCTTGGCGAACAAAAAATAAATAAATCAACGATCCTCCGACGTGAAATTATTCACTGAGCTGGAGTCGACTCGCGGGAGAGAGAGAGAGAGAGAGAGCTCCGCACTTCTCCCACCCTCTTGCGGGGAGAAACGGTCGCCAACTTTTCTCCTGGTGACGTGCCCCACCTCACACCCCCACCGCCTGCCCGAGACCCCTTCCACCACCAAAATCCCACCCCCCCCCCCTCCCCAAAAAAAAACCCACAAACGATCTCAAATCAAAACCAAAAGCTCCACGGAACACAAGCGTGTAATCTCTCCTCGGGAAACGTCCTGGTGACTCTGCGCTGCTCGCCTTACAAAAGCCCCCCGAGTCCCGTCCCCCCACCCCCGCCCACCGCCGCAGATATAAACGCACTGACAATCGAGTCACCCCCGCGCCAGTTAAGCGTGAGGGTAGGTCAAATGATTCGGCTGTCGACTTGCATGTTAATGAAGGGCCCCAGCTCACGGGAGGATTTCACAGGTTTAATGGGCAGGCACAATGCGGGCGTTTGCAAGGCGAGCAGCGCCCGTGCAAATCGAAACTCCCCCCCCCCCCCCACGCCCCCCCGCCCCAGGCCGACGCTGGTCACATACTCACCCTGGAGTCATTCGGAGCGGCGCCCGTTCCTGGCTCCCGCGGTTTCAGCTGCCTCCAATCTCAGGCCTTGAGAGATTTCTCATTTTTGAAACGCTGCTGGAGAAAAACAGGACAGAAAAAAAATAGAACAATTTAACGAAAAAAGACCCCGGGTTTTTCTGGCTGACGCGAATCGATGCTGAACGCTCCCCTTACTGTATCCCCAACATTCAAACCCCCTCTCCCACCCTCTCCTCACACCTCCCCCCGACCTCACCCCTCAAACCCCCCCAAACTCCCTCCTCACCCCTCACACCACCCCCCGACCTCACCCTCAAACCCCCAAACTCCCTCCTCACCCCTCACACCACCCCCGACCTCACCCCTCAAACCCCCAAACTCCCTCCTCACCCCTCACACCACCCCCCGACCTCACCCCTCGAACCCCCCCAAACTCCCTCCTCACCCCTCACACCACCCCCCCGACCTCACCCCTCAAACCCCCCCAAACTCCCTCCTCACCCCTCACACCACCCCCCCGACCTCACCCCTCAAACCCCCAAACTCCCTCCTCACCCTTCACACCTCCCCCCGACCTCACCCCTCAAACCCCCAAACTCCCTCCTCACCCCTCACACCACCCCCCGACCTCACCCCTCAAACCCCCCCAAACTCCCTCCTCACCCCTCACACCACCCCCCCGGCCTCACCCCTCAAACCCCCAAACTCCCTCCTCACCCTTCACACCTCCCCCCGACCTCACCCCTCAAACCCCCAAACTCCCTCCTCACCCCTCCCCCGACCTCACCCCTCAAACCCCCCCACTCCCCCCTCACACCTCCCCCCGACCTCACCCCTCAAACCCCCAAACTCCCTCCTCACCCCTCACACCACCCCCCGACCTCACCCCTCAAACCCCCAAACTCCCTCCTCACCCACCTCATCCCTCAACCCTACCTCACCCCTCAACCCCCCCACTCCCTCCTCACCCCTCACACCTCCCCCTACCTCATCCCTCAACCCCCCCCCACTCCCTCCTCACCCCTCACACCTCCCCCCGACCTCACCCCTCAACCCCCCCACTCCCTCCTCACCCCTCACACCTCCCCCCGACCTCACCCCTCAAACCCCCAACTCCCTCCTCACCCACCTCATCCCTCAACCCTACCTCACCCCTCAAACCCCCACTCCCTCCTCACATCTCACACCTCCCCCCGACCTCACCCCTCAACCCCCCACACTCCGTCCTCACCCCACAAACCTCCCCCTACCTCACCCCTCAACCCTAAACTCCCTCCTCACCCCTCACACCTCCCCCTACCTCACCCCTCAAACCCCCCCCACTCCCTCCTCACACCTCCCCCGACCTCACCACTCAACCCCCCACTCCCTCCTCACCCCTCACACCTCCCCCTACCTCACCCCTCAAACCCCCCCCCACTCCCTCCTCACACCTCCCCCTACCTCACCCCTCAACCCCCCCCACTCCCTCCTCACCCCTCACACCTCCCCCTACCTCACCCCTCAACCCCCCACTCCCTCCTCACACCTCCCCCCGACCTCACCCCTCAACCCCCCACTCCCTCCTCACACCTCCCCCCGACCTCACCCCTCAACCCCCCACTCCCTCCTCACCCCACAAACCTTTCCCTACCTCACCCCTCCCCCCCGACCTCACCACTCAAACCCCCACTCCCTCCTCACCCCACACACCTCCCCACCCCTCAACTCCTTCCTCACCCCTCACACCTCCCCCCGACCTCACCACTCAAACCCCCACTCCCTCCTCACCCCTCACACCTCCCCACTCCCTCCTCACCCCTCAACCCCCCACTCCCTCCTCACCCCTCACACCTCCCAACTCCCACCTCACCCCAGGACACCGGGGAGAGCTCTCCCCCCCCCTGCTCTTCTTCGAAATAGTGGCCGTGGGATCTTTTACACCCACCCGAGAGGGGCAGACGGGGCCTCGGTTTAACGTCTCATCTGAAAGACGGCACCTCCGACAGTGCAGCGCTCCCTCAGTACTGACCCTCCGACAGCGCGGCGCTCAGTACTGAGGGAGCGCCGCGCTGTCGGAGGGTCGGTACTGAGGGAGCGCCGCGCTGTCGGAGGGTCAGTAGTGAAGGAGCGCCGCGCTGTCGGAGGGTCGGTACCGAGGGAGCGCCGCGCTGTCGGAGGGTCGGTACCGAGGGAGCGCCGCGCTGTCGGAGGGTCGGTACCGAGGGAGCGCCGCGCTGTCGGAGGGTCCGGTACCGAGGGGAGCGCCGCGCTGTCGGAGGGTCGGTACCGAGGGAGCGCCGCGCTGTCGGAGGGTCGGTACCGAGGGAGCGCCGCGCTGTCGGAGGGTCGGTACTGAGGGAGCGCCGCGCTGTCGGAGGGTCAGTAGTGAGGGAGCGCCGCGCTGTCGGAGGGTCGGTACCGAGGGAGCGCCGCGCTGTCGGAGGGTCGGTACCGAGGGAGCGCCGCGCTGTCGGAGGGTCGGTACCGAGGGAGCGCCGCGCTGTCGGAGGGTCGGTACCGAGGGAGCGCCGCGCTGTCGGAGGGTCGGTACCGAGGGAGCGCCGCGCTGTCGGAGGGTCGGTACCGAGGGAGCGCCGCGCTGTCGGAGGGTCGGTACCGAGGGAGCGCCGCGCTGTCGGAGGGTCGGTACCGAGGGAGCGCCGCGCTGTCGGAGGGTCGGTACCGAGGGAGCGCCGCGCTGTCGGAGGGTCGGTACCGAGGGAGCGCCGCGCTGTCGGAGGGTCGGTACCGAGGGAGCGCCGCGCTGTCGGAGGGTCGGTACCGAGGGAGCGCCGCGCTGTCGGAGGGTCGGTTACCGAGGGAGCGCCGCGCTGTCGGAGGGTCGGTACCGAGGGAGCGCCGCGCTGTCGGAGGGTCGGTACCGAGGGAGCGCCGCGCTGTCGGAGGGTCGGTACCGAGGGAGCGCCGCGCTGTCGGAGGGTCGGTACCGAGGGGAGCGCCGCGCTGCAAGAGGGTCGGTACCGAGGGAGCGCCGCGCTGCAAGAGGGTCGGTACCGAGGGAGCGCCGCGCTGTCGGAGGGTCGGTACCGAGGGAGCGCCGCGCTGTCGGAGGGTCGGTACCGAGGGAGCGCCGCGCTGTCGGAGGGGCGGTCCCGAGGGCGTGCCGCGCTGTCGGAGGTGCCGTCTTTCGGATGAGACGTTAAACTGAGGCCCCGTCTGCCCCTCTCAGGTGGATGTAAAAAATTGACACCGAGCCACGTAAGGAGATATTAGGGACAGGTGACCAAAAGCTCGGTCAAAGAGGGAGGTTTTAAGGAGCGTCTTAAAGGAGGAGAGAGAGAGAGAGGCGGAGAGGTTTAGGGAGGGAATTCCAGAGCTCGGGGCCCGGGCAGCTGAAGGCACGGCCGCCAATGGTGGGAGCGATGGAAAATCGGCCGGCGGGTGGGGGCGAGGGGCGCGCGAGAGGCCAGAGTCGGAGGAGCGCAGAGATCTCGGAGGATTGTAGTCGGTTACAGGGGCGGTGGGGTGGCGAGGCCACGCAGGGGATTTGAAGACGAGGATGGGAGTTTTGAACTCTGAGGCACTGCAGTTGTCGGCTCCCTCGGGGGGCTGGGGAGGGAGGTGGGGGAGTCAGCCAGGGCTCCTGCTCGTGATCGTATTCCAGTGACCCCTGTTGGAATTTCTGCGGGCGTGTGTGTGTGTGTGTGTGTGTGTGTCTTTTTTGCATGACTGAGATAACTGATCCTTTGCAGTGCCAGAGAGGCGAATTAACATCAGATGCTGGCAGAGGCACAAACTGCTTGACTTTCAAGCCGTACATGTTAATCCAGCTCCCTCACACGGCTGTGATCTGTAACTCCTCCCTGCCGGTACCCAAACAGCATCATTGTTCCGCTGACCGTTTAAAAATAAATAAATCTAAAGCAAACGCCTCGGCATTGCACAGTTAAACAAGATTTTGTTCCACCATCCCCTCGGACGGGAGTTTATTCAGCGTCCTTCTGTGACCTCAGGACGTCCCAAAGCGCTTTGCAGCCAACAAAGAGCTTTCTCTTTTTAAAAAAAGTGTAGTAACTTGTAATGTAGGAAACGCATCAGCCAATTTGCGCACAGCAAGATCCCACAAACAGCAATGTGATAAACGACCAGATAATTTGGGTTTTTTTTTAAACTGATGTTGGTTGAGGGATAAATATGGGCCCCAGGACACCGGGGAGAACTCCCCCCCCCCCCGCCCCCCCGATCTTTCTCCTATAGTGGCCGTGGGATCTTTTATGTCCACCAGAGAGGGCAGACGGGGCCTCGGTTTAACGTCTCATCTGAAAGACAACAACCTCCCTCAGTACTGACCCCTCCGACAGGGCAGCGCTCCCTCAGTACTGATCCTCCGACAGTGCGGCGCTCCCTCAGTACTGACCCTCCGACAGTGCGGCGCTCCCTCAGTACTGACCCTCCGACAGTGCGGCGCTCCCTCAGTACTGATCCTCCGACAGTGCGGCGCTCCCTCAGTACTGACCCTCCGACAGTGCAGCGCTCCCTCAGTACTGATCCTCCGACAGTGCGGTGCTCCCTTAGTACTGACCCTCCGACAGTGCGGCGCTCCCTCGGTACTGACCCTCCGACAGTGCGGCGCTCCCTCGGTACTGACCCTCCGACAGTACGGCGCTCCCTCAGTACTGACCCTCCGACAGTGCGGCGCTCCCTCGGTACTGCCCCTCCGACAATGCAGCGCTCCCTCAGTACTGACCATCCGACAGTGCGGCGCTCCCTCAATACTGACCCTCCAACAGTGCAGCACTCCTTCAGTGCCCCACCAAAACTAGGGTCCATAAATATAAGATAGTCACTAATAAATCCAATAAGGAATTCAGGATAAACTTCTCCACCCAGAGAGCGGTGAGAATGTGGAACTCGCTCCCACATGGAATGGTTGAGGCGAATAGCGGAGATGGATTTAAGGGGAAGCTGGATAGACACATGAGGGAGAAAGGAACGGAAGGATATGCTGATAGGGTGAGATGAAGTAGGGAGGGAGGAGGCTCGTGTGGAGCACAAACAATTCTGGCCTCTTGTCCATCCCCCCGATTTCCATCGCTCCCACCATTGGCGGCCGTGCCTTCGGCTGCCTGGGCACTAAGCTCTGGAATTCCCTCCCTAAACCTCTCCGCCTCTCTCTCTCTCCTCCTTTAAGCCCCCCCCTTAAAACCGACCTCTTTGACCAAGCTTTTGGTCACCTGTCCTGATATCTCACGACGTGGCTCGGAGACAAATTTTGTCTGATTTACGCCTTGGGGGGACGTTTCACTACGTTAAAAGGTGCTGTATAAAGGGAAGTAGTCACTGTTCCACCAGCTGAGGCCAGTGGCCTGTATCTGTGCTGTGAATTCTACGCCAGGCGTGTTCTACTGAGATTAGTGCATGGGGCTAATACGGCATGGACGCAGCGGCTTCCACTGGACGACGCCGGACTGGACTTGCCCGGGGGCCTCTGAAAGTTGAGCGGAGATGTCCCTCCACTGCCACCTCCACGCCAATGGGGCACATCAGCGGGAAATATCATGGCGGGGGGAGGGGTGGGGGCTATTGGAGCCACCCCCAGCAGCTGTCAGAAGCACCCCCGAGGGGCACCAGTTAGTTCAGTCAAAGCAGCCGACAACTCATCTTGGCAAGTTGGCAAAATTGCAAAGCTCGATGATTACAGGGCTGCCCTGAGCTTCAGGTGACAATTAAACGTGCATTGCCCTGCGGTTAAGTTTCGCATTACAAGGCTCTCGAACAGTAATTCCACTGAGTCTGGCCACACCTTTACCCCCCCCCCCTCCCTCCCCTTCCCCCTCCCCCACCCACCCTCCCTTCATTTTCCAAGGCACCTCTGGCAAAGCCGACTCTGCTCCAAGCCTTGGCTTAGTATCCGTTTGTACGGGATTACGCTCCCCGTTGCTCGGTCCAGCTCCCATTCCGTGTGCGAGGGACTGCTTCGGTATTCTGCGACCGCCTCTATCTGTGCCAACGCGCCCTCTCCCGACTCTGGGCCTCCTTCGAGACTCCCCCGCCCTCCACCATCGGAGGCCCGTCTTGAGCTCTGGAATTCCCTCCGGCTCCGTTACCTTTCTCTCCCCCCGAGCCGACGTCTTCTATTCCGTTTTACCATCCCAGTGGCTCTCCCGGCCGGCCTCCCGTCTTCAAATCCCCTCCATGACCTCGACCCCCCCCCCCCAACTCCACCTCCCTAATCTCTGTAACCTCCTCCAGCTCTACAACCCTCCAAGATCTCTGCGCTCCTCCAATTCTGGCCTCTTGTTCATCCCCCACTCCCTTCGCCCCACCGTTGGCGGCCATGCCTCGAGCCACCTAGGCCCCCAAGCTCTGGAATTCCCTCCCTAAACCCCTCTGCCTCTCCCTCCTGCTTTTAAGTTGCTTCTTTGACCAAGCTTTCAGTCAGCTCCCTCCCAATGTCTCCTTCTTTTGCTTGGTCTCCAATTTTTTTTGTCTGATTACACTCCCGTGAAGCGCCTTGGGACGTTTTCCTATGTTAAAGGCGCTATATAAATGCAAGTTGTTGTGAGCTGGTTAATCATCTGTTGTGTCCTGAGATGTACCACCTGACTTATTACATAGAATTTACAGCACAGAAACAGGCCATTCGGCCCAACTGGTCTGTGCCGGTGTTAATGCTCCACACGAGCCTCCTCCCTCCCAACTTCATCTCACCCTATCAGCATATCCTTCTGTTCATTTCTCCCTCGTGTGTTTATCCAGCTTCCCCTTAAATCCATCTACGCTATTCACCCCGACCACTCCATGTGGGAGCGAGTTCCACATTCTCACCGCTCTCTGGGTAAAGAAGTTTCTCCTGAATTCCCTATTGGATTTATTGGTGACTATCTTATATTTATGGCCCCTAGTTCTGGTCTCCCCCCACAAGTGGAAACATCTTCCCTATGTCTATCCTATCGAACCCCTTCATAATTTTAAAGATCTCTATCAGGGTCACCCCTCAGCCTTTTCTTTGCCAGAGAAAAAAGCCCCAGCCTGTTCAGCCTTTCCTGATAGTTATAACCTCTCAGTTCTGGTATCGTCCCAGTAAATCTTTTTTGCACCTTCTCCAGTGCCTCTATATCCTTTTTATAATATGGAGACCACAACTGTTCACAGTGCTCCAAGTGTGGTCTAACCAAGGTATACAGGGACTAGGACTGTGCACAGTGCTCCAAGTGTGGTCTAACCAAGATATACAGGGACCAAGACTGTGCACAGTGCTCCAAGTGTGGTCTAACCAAGATATATGGAGACCAGAACTGTGCACAGTGCTCCAAGTGGGGTCTAACCCAGGTTCTGTACAAGTTTAACACAACTTCTCTGCTTTTTAATTCTATCCCTCCAGAAACGAACCCCAGTGCTTGGTTTGCTTTTTTTTTTAAAATGGCCTTATTAACCTGCATCGCTACTTTTAGTGATTTGTGTACCTGTACCCCACGATCCCTTTGTCGGAGGGGGGCACTGAGGGAGCGCCGCACTGTCGGAGGGGCGGGTACTGAGGGAGCGCCGCACTGTCGGAGGGGCGGTACTGAGGGAGCGCCGCACTGTCGGAGGGGCGGTACTGAGGGAGCGCCGCACTGTCGGAGGGGCGGTACTGAGGGAGCGCCGCACTGTCGGAGGGGCGGTACTGAGGGAGCGCCGCACTGTCGGAGGGGCGGGTACTGAGGGAGCGCCGCACTGTCGGAGGGGCGGGTACTGAGGGAGCGCCGCACTGTCGGAGGGTCCGTACTGAGGGAGCGCCGCACTGTCGGAGGGGCGGTACTGAGGGAGCGCTGCACTGTCGGAGGGTCAGTACTGAGGGAGCGCCGCACTGTCGGAGGGTCAGTACTGAGGGAGCGCTGCACTGTCGGAGGGTCAGTACTGAGGGAGCGCCGCACTGTCGGAGGGGCGGTACTGAGGGAGCGCCGCACTGTCGGAGGGGCGGTACTGAGGGAGCGCCGCACTGTCGGAGGGTCCGTACTGAGGGAGCGCCGCACTGTCGGAGGGGCGGTACTGAGGGAGCGCTGCACTGTCGGAGGTGTGTGTCTTTCGGATGAGACATTAAACGGAGGCCCTCTCAGGTGGACGTAAAAGATCCCACAGCCACCATTTCGAAGAAGAGCAGGGGGAGTTCTCCCCGGTGTCCTGGGACCGATATTTATCCCTCAACCAACATCACTAAAAAAAACAGATGATCTGGTCATTTATCTCATTGCGGCTTGTGGGATCTTGCTGCGCACAAAGAGGGCAAGGGGAGAAACAATTAAATAAAAACAAGGTACACCAAACACTCATGGAATTCTAGAACTTACCTTTAGTCCAACATTAAAGAAAAATTACAATGCAAAATCTCGCAGTAAATCTCTTTTAAGATTGATGCTACCGTTGCCATGGCAACCAGCAGTGGTCTTTTTTTAAGATCGAGGTAGAATGATTTAAAACAGGTCACGGTAAAATATAAAGCCTAGTACGGGCGCACAAACGTGTGGGGTGCGCAATTCTTTAGCGTCCAACAAATCTGGGGTGAGTCCTAAAGAGGATGGCCTTGGATTCCACCCAAGCGCCCTCCCACAAGCTCAGCCTCCATTACTGAACGCCTTCGTCCCAGCTTCGGGTTTCTCCGTCAACGCTCGGCTCTTTCCGGCAGAGCTCGGGACTCGTCGGCCCCACTCGGACGCCTGGCTTTCTTCGGTGACGTTCGGGTGCCGCGTCCCCGCCCACTCGGATGCTCGTCCCTTTCCGTCAGTAATGCTCGGCTCCCTCGCCCTCGGCCCCGCCCACTCCGACGGCCCGAGTCTTTCTTCGGCAGCGCCCGGCTCGGCTCGGCTCGGCTCGGCTCTTTCCGGCTGCGCTCGGCGCCCGCCTTTCGGGCGCTCGGCTCTTTCCGGCAGCGCTCGGCCCAGTTCTTCCTCCTGATGGCCATGGTGAAGCCTGATGGTAGCCCCACGACGCCATATTGGAAAAGACATGGCTGAGGTAGTTGGCCAAGCACGAAACAGAGAGACAAGGAAACAGAAGCTTGCAGGGAGAGGGCAGAGTGTGAATGTTGAGATATAGCAGCCAAATTTTAAAGTGGAATTCGTTAAATGTGATATCCAGCCCCCACAGAGCTTTTGTAACCTTTGACCTCGGTTCCACGGAAATGGCTGTCTTGCCACCAAAAACATGGCAGTTTCCACAGCCATTGGCACAACATAGTGCTATGTGCTGTACTTTCCCATTTAGAGTACATAAGAACATAAGAAATAGGAGCAGGAGTAGGCCATACGGCCCCTCGAGCCTGCTCCGTCATTCAATAAGATTATGGCTGATCCTCGACCTCAACTCCACTTTCCCGCCCGATTCCCATATCCCTTGATTCCCCTAGAGTCCAAAAATCTATCTATCTCAGCCTTGAATATACTCAACGACTCAGCATTCCAAATATTCACAACCCTCTGAGTGAAGAAATTCCTCCTCATCTCAGTCTTAAATGGCCGACCCCTTATCCTGAGACTATGCCCCCGAGTTCTAGATTCTCCAGCCAGGGGAAACAACCTCTCAGCATCTACCCTGTCAAGCCCCCCCTCAGGATCTTACATGTTTCAATGAGATCACCTCTCATTCTTCTAAACTCTAGAGCGTATAGGCCCTGAGTACAGTACTGCGTTCAGTTCTGGGCACCGCAATTCAGGAAAGATGTATTACATCGAGTTACATTGAGTCTAAAGCACAGAAATGGGCCATTCAGCCCAACTGGTCTATGCCAGCATTTATGCTCCACACGAGCCTCCTCCCTCCCTACAATTGGCCTTGGAGGGGGTGCAGAGCAGATTCATCAGAACGATACCCGGGGGGGGCTAAAAGGGTTAAATTACGAGGACAGGTTGCACAGACTAGGCTTGTATTCCCTCGAGTGTAGAAAATTAAGGGGTGATCTAATCGAGGTGTTTAAGATGGTTAAAGGATTCGATAGGGTTGATAGAGAGAAACTATTTCCTCTGGTGGGGGGAGTCCAGAACAAGGTGGGGGGCAGAACCTTAAAATTAGAGCCGGGCCGTTCAGGGGGTGATGTCGGGAAGCATTTCTTCACACAAAGGTGAGTGGAAATCTGGAACTCTCTCCCCCCAAAAAGCTGTTGAGGCTGGGGGTCAATTGGAGCTTTCAAAACTGTGATCGATAGATTTTTTTTAGGCAAAGGGCATTACAGAATCAGCCATGATCTAATTGAATGGTTGAATGGCCAACTCCTGTTCCTATGATCTCTCTCTCTTTCTCTCTCTCTCTCTCTCTGTGGTTCCAGCCCATAAATGACCAGAATTCAGTCTCTTAACGAGCGGTGATGCTGTTTGAACTGCCCAATCCCCTGGGCTACTCCAGCCACCCTGGCGGGCGCTGACGTCCGTGCAGCGTTACACACCGATCGCCCGAAGCATTTTGGGAACGCGTTGGGGTTTTAATGCATAAACAGCGAGCAGTCGGAGAGGAGATGCCCTCTCTGCTTTGCCTGGCAGTCAAACGGAGCGTGGGGCCAGGAGACAGATTTACGAGAAGGAACTGTCTGTGCCTGAGTGTATCTGAGAGCTTTCCTTCTTAACCCTCAAAAAAAATGAGTCACAACATGGCACAAAATCCATCCAGATGCTTTTAGCATTAATTAACTTGCTGATCCCTCCTCTCCATCCCTTTTTGTCTTGGAGGCTAATCTTTGGATGATTCCCTCAGCGTTAATGGCACTTTTAGATTCCCCAGAGGGGAGCCCAGTCGTTTGACGGCCTCTGTTTCTCTCCTCCCTCCCTCCACCCCAATCCCCCCACCTCCTGCGACCATCGCTCATCTCCAGCGACTAACGCAGTTGGAAGTAACTTGACCATTTTGTCTTTTGTCCGAGTCCAATAATTAAATCTTCGGATGTTCCATTATAAACCCAACGGCAGTCCTCCTCGGCCGGCGAAAAGTGGGTCTACTGGGGAGCGGTGGGAGGGGGAAACGGGGTAGAGGAGAAGGGGGGACGAGCTGTTCCAATCACCTGAAGGGTTAAGACCCATTGCAGTGCAAGAAAAAAATTAACAACTCACATTTCTGCAGCCCCCTTTCAGGACCTCAGGATGTCCCAAAGCGCTTTACAGCCAATGAGGTACTTTTTTTGAAGTGCGGTCACTGTTGTAATGTAGGAAACGCGGCCGCCAATTTGCGCACAGCAAGATCCCACAAACAGCAATGTGATAAATGACCAGATAATCTGTTTTGTTTTTACTGAGGTTGGGTCGAGGGATAAATATCGGGCCCCAGGACACCGGGGAGAACTCCCCCCCCCCCTGCTCGTCTTCCAATAGCGGCCGTGGGATCTTTCACGTCCGCCCGAGAGGGCAGACGGGGCCCTCGGTTTGACGTCTCGTCCGAAAGACGGCAGCTCCGACGGTGCGGCGCTCCCTCAGTACTGCACCGGGAGTGTCAGTTTAAATTTTGTGCTCAAGTCTCTGGAGCGGGGGCTCGAACACACGACCTTCTGACTCAGAGGCGAGAGAGAGGAGAGATACCCACTAAGCCCCAACTGACACAACTAAGCCCAATCTGATCATCTGACAATCTGCGGCGTCCATGCTTCCTAAGAAGAGCCACAGGAACAGGAGGAGGCCATTCAGCCCCTCGAGCCTGTTACATCAGGAATCACCCCTGAACGGCCCGGCTCTGATTTTAAGGTTCTGCCCCCTTGTTCTGGACTCCCCCCCACCAGAGGAAATAGTCTCTCTCTATCGACCCTATCGAGTCCTTTAATCATCTTAAACCCCTCGATGAGATCACCCCTTAATCTTCTACACTCGAGGGAATACAAGCCCGGTCTGTGCGACCTGTCCTCGGAATTTAACCCCCGTTAGCCCCCCCCCAGTTTTCACCGGATAGCGATCAGGAGAGGGAGCCCCCTATTAAATTCCGCAGCCCTCCCTCCAACCCCGTTACCATTGTTTCTTCGAGGAGTGAGAACATAAGAACATAAGAAATAGGAGCAGGAGCAGGCCAGTCGGCCCCTCGAGCCTGCTCCGCCATTCAATAAGATCATGGCTGATCTGATCCTAACCTCAAATCTAAATTCATGTCCAATTTCCTGCCCGCTCCCCGTAACCCCTAATTCCCTTTACTTCTAGGAAACTGTCTATTTCTGTTTTAAATTTATTTAATGATGTAGCTTCCACAGCTTCCTGGGGCAGCAAATTCCACAGACCTACCACCCTCTGAGTGAAGAAGTTTCTCCTCATCTCAGTTTTGAAAGAGCAGCCCCTTATTCTAAGATTATGCCCCCTGGTTCTAGTTTCACCCATCCTTGGGAACATCCTCACCGCATCCACCCGATCAAGCCCCTTCACAATCTTACATGTTTCAATAAGATCGCCTCTCATTCTTCTGAACTCCAATGAGTAGAGTCCCAATCTACTCAACCTCTCCTCATATGTCCGCCCCCTCATCCCCGGGATTAACCGAGTGAACCTTCTTTGTACTGCCTCGAGAGCAAGTATGTCTTTTCTTAAGTACGGAGACCAAAACTGTATGCAGTATTCCAGGTGCGGTCTCACCAATACCTTATATAACTGCAGCAATACCTCCCTGTTTTTATATCCTATCCAAAGTGGGTGAGGAATGTGCTCCCTGGACTGAGTGAGGTATCGAGTCGAACTGGACATACAGAGAGTTAAACGAGGATGGGAAATATATGAGATGACGAGCAGAGCACATATGCATGGTTGTCAGTCCTTTAGCGATTTTTTATGAGGGCATTCATTTGTTCAGGACCTTCTGAGTACATTCGTTCCCCCTGCATGATTTAAACCACACCAGGCTGAGCTTTCAGACAAAGTGCCCAACTTGTTAAAAGAATTACGTTTTTTTTCCCCAGTCAAGATTTTTGAAAGGGAGAGTACGAGACTGCCAATCCTGGGCACCGCACTGTAGGAAGGATGGTCAGGGCCCTCGGAGAGGGCGCGCGGAGGAGATTTACCAGAACGGTACCAGGGATGAGGGAGTTCGGTTACGGGGAGAGACTGGAGAAGCTGGGGATTGTTCTCCTTAGAGCAGAGAAGGTTAAGGGGGAGATTTAATAGAGGTGATCAAAATTACGAGGGGTTTTGATAAGAGTCGATGGGGAGGAACTGTTTTCCAGTGGCAGGAGGGTCGGGAACCAGAGGACACGGATTTGAGATAATCGGGGAAAGAACCAGAGAGGGGGGGAGATGAGGAGAATGTTTTTTTTACGCAGCGAGTTGTGATGATCTGGAACGCGCTGCCTGAAAGGACGGTGGGAGCAGATTCAATAATAACTTTCAAAAGGGGGAGTCGGATAAATACTCGAAGGGGAAAAATTTGCAGGGCTACGGGGGAAAGAGCAGGGGGGGAATGGGACTAATTGGACAGCTCTTTCAAAGAGCCGGAACAGGCACAATGGGCCGAATGGCCTCCTTCTGTGCTGTATGATTCCATAAAGAGATCATTCTCAAGGGGAAGTGGCGGGGAGGAGGATTGCTCATTTGAACCCCTGGTTTTCCCATTCAGAGTCATTGTCCTCGGTCCCCGCTACAAACTCCGTTCCCCCTGCCTCCGACTCCGTCCCTCTCCCCGGCCACTGTTTGAGGCTGAGTCAGACCGTCCGCAACCTCGGCGTCCTGTCTGACCCTGAGACGAGCCCAACCCCAGATCCGCTCCATCCCCGAGACCGCCCACTCCCGCCACCGTGACATGGCCCGCCTCCGCTCATCTGCTGCCGAAACCCTCGTCCGTGCCTCTGTCACCTCCGGACTCCGCTATCCCAATGCTCTCCTGGCTGTCCTCCCGTCCACCACCCTCCGTAAACTCCAGCTCATGCAAATACTGCTTGCCCCCCGTATCCTAACTCGCACCCAGTCCCGTTCACCCATCACCCGCTGCGCTCGCTGACCTACATTGGCTCCCAGTCCGGCAACGCCTCGATTTTAAAACTCCCATCCTTCTTTTCAAATCCCTCCATGGCCCTCCTCCTCCTCCCTATCCCTGTAACCTCCTCCAGCCCCTACGACCCTCCGAGATCTCTGCGCTCCTCCAATTCTGGCCTCTTGTGCATCCCCCCGATTTCCATCGCTCCCACCATTGGCGGCCGTGCCTTCAGCTGCCCGGGCCCTAGGAATTTCCAGACTCCAACAAGAGAGAGTCTAACCACCTCGCCTTGACCTTGGCATTACCATCGCCAAATCTCCCACCATCACCATTGGCCAGAAACTTAACTGGACCAGCCACATAAATACTGTGGCTACGAGAGCAGGTCAGAGGCTGGGTATTCTGCGGCGAGTGACTCACCTCCTGACTCCCCAAAGCCTTTCCACCATCTACAAGGCACAGGTCAGGAGTGTGATGGAATACTCTCCACTTGCCTGGATGAGTGCAGCTCCAACAACACTCAAGAAGCTCGACACCATCCAGGACAAAGCAGCCCGCTTGATTGGCACCCCATCCACCACCCTAAACATTCACCCCCTTCACCACCGGCGCACAGTGGCTGCAGTGTGTACCATCCACAGGATGCACTGCAGCAACTCGCCAAGGCTTCTTCGACAGCACCTCCCAAACCCGCGACCTCTACCACCTAGAAGGACAAGGGCAGCAGGCACATGGGAACAACACCACCTGCACGTTCCCCTCCAAGTCACACACCATCCCGACTTGGAAATATATCGGCCGTTCCTTCATCGTCGCTGGGTCAAAATCCTGGAACTCCCTTCCTAACAGCACTGTGGGAGAACCTTCACCACACGGACTGCAGCGGTTCAAGAAGGCGGCTCACCACCACCTTCTCAAGGGCAATTAGGGATGGGCAATAAATGCCGGCCTCGCCAGCGACGCCCACATCCCACGAACAAATAAAAAAATAATTCCCTCCCTAAACCTCTCCGCCTCTCTCTCTCTCCTCCTTTAAGACACTCCTTAAAACCCACCTCTTTGACCGAGCTTTTGGTCACCTGTCCCTAATATCTCCTTATGTGGCTCGGTGTTAATTTCTGTCTGATTTACGCTCCTGTGAAGCGCCTTGGGGGAAGTTTTACTACGTTAAAGGCACTGCATAAATGCAAGTTGTTACTAATGTCCCAAACTATGAGAGAGAATGATCAGTCCCACTCTCCATTCTGTGTTGCCAATTAGTGACTCCTTCTGGAAGAATTGTGTGCTTGCACGCGCGCGTGTGTGTGTGTGCATTTGTGTGTGAAAAACAACAACTTGCATTTACACAGCGCCTTTAACCGAGTAAAACACCCCCGAGGCGCTTCACAGGAGCGTAAATCGGACAGAAATTAACACCGAGCCACATAAGGAGATATTAGGGACAGTGGAACAAAAACTCGGTCAAAGAGGTAGGTTTTAAGGAGCGCCTCTGGATTGGGGACTCAAACCTGCTGTCTCTGAGGCGAGGGTGCGATCCTCTGAACCACAGCCAGTACCGTTGCCAGCTGAGATGTGTTCTCATCTACTTAACTTCACACTGTTTCTAAGTGTTTCCCACTCTAGAGGCTTAAGCCCACAATCCAGGCTGACACTCCACTGCCAGTACTGAGGGAGCGCCGCACTGTCGGAGGGTCAGTACTGAGGGAGCGCCGCACTGTCGGAGGGTCGGTACTGAGGGAGCGCCGCACTGTGGGAGGGTCGGTACTGAGGCAGCGCCGCACTGTCGGAGGGTCAGTACTGAGGGAGCGCCGCACTGTCAGAGGGTCCGTACTGAGGGAGCGCCGCACTGTCAGAGGGTCGGTACTGAGGGAGCGCCGCACTGTCGGAGGGTCGGTACTGAGGGAGCGCCGCACTGTCAGAGGGTCAGTACTGAGGGAGCGCCGCACTGTCGGAGGGTCAGTACTGAGGGAGCGCCGCACTGTCGGAGGGTCAGTACTGAGGGAGAGCTGCACTGTCGGAGGGTCAGTACTGAGGGAGGGCTGCACTGTCGGAGGGGTCAGTACTTAGGGAGCGCTGCACTGTCGGAGGGGCGGTACTGAGGGAGCGCTGCCCTGTCGGAGGGGCAGTACTGAGGGAGCGCCGCACTGTCTGAGGGTCGGTACTGAGGGAGCGCCGCACTGTCGGAGGGTCAGTACTGAGGGAGCGCCGCACTGTCGGAGGGTCGGTACTGAGGGAGCGCCGCACTGTCGGAGGGTCAGTACTGAGGGAGCGCCGCACCGTCGGAGGGTCAGTACTGAGGGAGCGCCGCACTGTCGGAGGTGCCGTCTTTCGGATGAGACATTAAACCGAGGCCCCGTCTGCCCCTCTCAGGCGGATATATAGATCCCACGGCCACTATTTCGAAAAAGAGCAGGGGCGGGGGGGTTCTCCCCGGTGTCCTGGGGGCCGATATTTATCCCTCAACCAACATCACTAAAAAAAAATCAGACGATCTGGGTCGTTACCTTATCGCGGTTTGTGGGATCTTGCTGTGCGCAGATTGGCCATATCACAACAGCGGCCGCACTTCACACACACACACACACACACACACACACACAAGCAACAAAAAAAAGTACTTCACGGGCCGCGAGGCGCTTTGGGACGTCCTGATGTGGTCAAAGGCGCCAGATAAATGCTTTTTCCTTCCTTCTCTGTCGGATTGAGATATCATAAATCATTGCCGACCGCGGGGCACGACACTAAATATTATCTCTTCCCCGGCGTGGAGCCCATGAATCATAGTGCCGCAGAACGCGGTGGATGATGAGCCCCGCGGCCCTACGCTCGTGTCAAAGCATTCCAGCAAAGCTCTGGGCCCGTGGGAGCTTGCTCCCGTCAAAGGGGCCTTTTGTTTCGCCTCCCCACAGTACAGCTGTGAATCGCGACGGGATCTGACAGGGGAAGAAAGGAGATTATGAAAAATGATTGTGCCGTTTGTCTCTTCGCAGGTGAACTCGTGTCTCCCACCTGCGGTTACAACTTCCTCAGAGAGAGGGAGGGAGGGAGAGGGAGGCTGAATCTCTTTCTGTGGCAGAGTGCCAGGATTATCTCAGGTCGTAAATCATATCTCATTTATGCAGCACCTTTAACGTCCCCCAAGGCCCTCCGCAGGAGCGTAAATCAGACAAAATTGGTCAGAACATTGAATACGGGAGTTGGGATGTCTTGTTGAAGTTGTACAAGACATTAGTAAGGCCACACTTGGAATACTGTGTACAGTTCTGGTCACCCTATTATAGAAAGGATATTATTAAACTAGAAAGAGTGCAGAAAAGATTTACCGGGATGCTACCGGGACTTGATGGTTTGACTTATAGGGAGAGGTTGGATAGACTGAGACTTTTTCCCCTGGAGAGTAGGAGGTTAAGGGGTGATCTTATAGAAGTCTATAAAATAATGAGGGGCATAGATAAGGTAGATAGTCAAAATCTTTTCCCAAAGGTAGGGGAGTCTATAACGAGGGGGCATAGATTTAAGGTGAGAGGGGAGAGATACAAAAGGGTCCAGAGGGGCAATTTTTTCACTCAAAGGGTGGTGAGTGTCTGGAACGAGCTGCCAGAGGCAGTAGTAGAGGCGGGTACAATTTTGTCTTTTAAAAAGCATTTGGACAGTTACATGGGTAAGATGGGTATAGAGGGATATGGGCCAAGTGCAGGCAATTGGGACTAGCTTAGTGGTATAAACTGGGCGACATGGACATGTTGGGCCGAAGGGCCTGTTTCCATGTTGTAAACTTCTATGATTCTATGATTTAACACTGAGCCGCATAAGGAGATATCAGGGACAGGCGACCAAAAGCTCGGTCAAAGAGGCAGGTTTTAAGGAGCGTCTTAAAAGGAGGGGGGAGAGAGAGAGGAGGAGGAGAGGTTGAGGGAGGCCGCCGATGGTGGGAGTGATGGAAATCGGGGGGGACGCGCAAGAGGCCAGGGTTGGAGGAGCGCAGAGATCTCGGAGGGTCGTAGGGGCTGGAGGAGGTTAGGGAAGCGGGGGGGGAAGGGCCACGGAGGGATGTGAACAGGAGGATGAGAATTTTACAATCTGGACCGGGAGCCACCGTCGGTCCGCAGGGGGTAATGGGGTGGACGGGGCTCGGCGCGAGTTAGGGTACGGGGGCAAGCAGAGAGCCCAAATTGATGGGGATCAAAATTAGACCAATTGGGGTTTGAGACACATCTCGACACATTGGTTTGGGACTCTATGGGGCAGGTGGATTGGGCCCGTCACCATGTGCGGGATCAATCTACTGAAACAGCCTCATGGAATTTCCCCCCCCTCCAAACTTCTCCCCTCTTCAAACCCCTCCACGGCCTTGCCTTCCCCCTCCCCCCACCCCCCCCCGACTCCTCACCTGGCCACTAGAGGTCACGTAAGAGCAACCTTGTGGGGCTTTCTCCCCCCCCGCTTTCCCCAGGTCCTTGACCCCTCGTTTGGTGGGGGGGGGCGGGCGGGGGGTCCATGTTCCACAGGTGCTGGAGTACCTCCCCTCACGATCGCCCCCGCTGCCCCCGCCGTTCTTTGCGCGCGAGCCGAAGCAGCGACGGGCGGTCGGCTATTCGACTGGGGGAGGGCAGCGCAGTCGAGCCCCCAGCTCGCTGCTTCAGCCCGGGGGGTGTTACTTTGTGGGGAGCGGTGGGGCTCGGAGGGGGGGGGGGGGGGGGGGAGAGGGACGGGTCGCCGAGCCGTTTTTCCGAGGGCGGGTTGCTTGGAATGGGGAAGGGGGCGGGCGAACGGTCGAGAAGCTGGGTGGGACCTGGATGTTCGACCGCGGGAGGAGAGCCCGGTCCGACCCCGGTCCTCGCCCAACTCAGGCGCGAGCGCGCGGGCATTTTCCAGCGGGGGGGCGGGGGGGGGGGGCGGGGGGCTTAACCGAGACACCAATCAGGAGCAGGAACGTTTGATGATTTTACCTTTCCCTAGCCTGTGGGACGGTGAAACCTGGCCTCTTCCTGCTCTGTGTATGGGGCTCAGCACCCCAACAGGCGAGGCATTTACCCTTCGAGAGGCCTGCGAGGGGCAGTTGGTGTAGCTTCAGTCCAGCGAGACCCTGCTGGCAAAAACACAGAGGGACAGGACGGGGATCTAAATACAGGACGGCAGCAAGGTGATGGAATCTAACCAGCATGTTCTCTCCGAGTGTGAGGCACGCACAGCAACCAAGGAATTAATCTCAAGCTTGGGGGGTGGGGGTCGGGTGGGTGGCGAGGGAGTGCGACCAGCCTCTGGTGGCACGTCGCAGAGTTGATCTGGAGGGGAGACCAAGCCACATGTGGCAGGTCAGAGGCTGGGTATTCTGCGGCGAGTGACTCACCTCCTGACTCCCCAAAGCCTTTCCGCCATCTACGAGGCACAGGTCAGGAGTGTGATGGAATACTCTCCACTTGCCTGGATGAGTGCAGCTCCAACAACACTCAAGAAGCTCGACACCATCCAGGACAAAGCAGCCCGCTTGATTGGCACCCCATCCACCACCCTAAACATTCACTCCCTTCACCACCGGTGCACCGTGGCTGCAGTGTGAACCATCCACAGGATGCACTGCAGCAACTCGCCAAGGCTTCTTCAACAGCACCTCCCAAACCCGCGACCTCTACCACCTAGAAGGACAAGGGCAGCAGGTACATGGGAACAACACCACCTGCACGTTCCCCTCCGAGTCACACACCATCCCGACTTGGAAATATATCGGCCGTTCTTTCATCGTCGCTGGGTCAAAATCCTGGAACTCCCTTCCTAACAGCACTGTGGGAGAACCTTCACCACACGGACTGCAGCGGTTCAAGAAGGCGGCTCACCACCACCTTCTCAAGGGCAATTAGGGATGGGCAATAAATGCCGGCCTCGCCAGCGACGCCCACATCCCATGAACGAATAATAAAAAAAGAACCAGAGAGGGGGGGAGATGAGGGGAATTTTTTTTTCCTTTTACGATCTGGAATGCACTGCCTGAAAGGGCGGTGGGAGCAGATTGAATGGTAACTTTCAAAAGGGGAATTGGATAAATACACGAAGGGGAAAAAGTTTGCAGGGCTACGGGGGGAAAAGAGCAAGGCCGGGGTGGGTGGGGCCGCGGGAAGTGGGAGTAATTGGAGAACTCGTTTAAAGAGCCAGCACGGGCACGATGGGCCGAACGGCCTCTTTCTGTGCTGCAGGATTCTATGATTCCATGAACTTTGGCGTTCTTGCTGTGTAGGTTGATTCAAGATATTCTCGACGTTTTTTTTAACAACAGATTAAGTTTCGAAAACTCGTTTAACTTTTTTTTGACATGAGTTTCAACAGGCAGCTGTCATAAACGCAGAGATACAAACGGAAAGAAAGATTTGCATTTTATATCCGGTGCCTTTCACCACCTCAGGACGTCCCAAAGCTTTATAGCCAATGAAGTGCCTTTGAAGTGTGGACACTGTTGTAATGTAGGAAACGCAGCAGACAATTTGCGCACAGCAAGATCCCAAAACAGCAATATGATAAATGACCCAGATAATCTGGTTTTTTTTTAGTGATGTTGGTTGAGGGATAAATATCGGCCCCAGGACACCGGGGGGAATTCCCCCCTGCTCTTCTTCCAATAGTGGCCGTGGGATCTTTTACACCCACCCGAGAGGGGCAGACGGGGCCTCGGTTTAACGTCTCAGCCGAAAGACGGCACCTCCGACAGTGCAGCGCTCCCTCTGTACCGACCCTCCGACAGTGCAGCGCTCCCTCGGTACTGACCTTCCGACAGTGCAGCGCTCCCTCAGTACTGACCCTCCGACAGTGCGGCGCTCCCTCAGTACCGACCCTCCGACAGTGCAGCGCTCCCTCAGTACCGACCCTCCGACAGTGCAGCGCTCCCTCAGTACTGACCCTCCGACAGTGCAGCGCTCCCTCAGTACTGACCCTCCGACAGTGCAGCGCTCCCTCAGTCCTGCACTGGTAACGTCAGCCGGGATTATGGGCTCAAGTCTCCTTCGAGCAGAGAAGGTTGAGAGGAGATTTGATAGAGGTGTCCAAAATCATGAAGGGTCCAGACAGAGTAGATAGAGAGAAACTGTTCCCATTGGCGGAAGGGTCAAGAACCAGAGGACACAGATTTAAGGTGATTGGCAAAAGAACCAAAGGCGACATGAGGAAAAACATTTTTACCCAGCGAGTGGTTAGGATCTGGAATTCACTGCCCGAGGGGGTGGTGGAGGCAGATTCAATCATGGCCTTCAAAAGGGAACCGGATAAACACTTGAAGGGAAAAAATGTGCAGGGCTACGGGGATAGGGCGGGGGGCGCGGGACTAGCTGGATTGCTCTTGCAGAGAGCCAGCACGGGCTCGACGGGCTGAATGGCCTCCTTCTGTGCTGTAACCATTCTATGATTCTAAGCCTCTAGAGCGGGGGCTCAAACACACAACCTTCCGACTCAGAGGCGAGAGAGGTACAGTAGTCGTATCGGTAAAATCAGGAGAGGCAATTCTAGTACCAGGGGGCAGATGGGGAGAAGCAGAAGGAACCGTGAACAGGAGAGGGCCAATCGGCCCATCAAACCTACCCCTTCCGGAGTCCATGTGTGAATCAAACAGATCCATCACTATCTCCATGAACCTTCTTTCCTTTTCTTGAGACTGTCGACCCCGTTCCTTTTGGAAGCTATCAATTGACCCTTCTCTGAAAGTCTGATCGACATTTTTGGAATTCCTAATGTGGCTCAAGACTCCTGAATTTTGTGCTCACTGTTCAACTGAAGTATGCGGCTTATCTTTTTTAAAAATTCGTTCACGGGATGTGGGCGTCGCTGGCGAGGCCGGCATTTATTGCCCATCCCTAATTGCCCCTTGAGAAGGTGGTGGTGAGCCGCCTTCTTGAACCGCTGCAGTCCGTGTGGTGAAGGTTCTCCCACAGTGCTGTTAGGGAGGGAGTTCCAGGATTTTGACCCAGCGACGATGAAGGAACGGCCGATATATTTCCAAGTCGGGATGGTGTGTGACTCGGAGGGGAACGTGCAGGTGATGTTGTTCCCATGTGCCCGCTGCTCTTGTCCTTCTAGGTGGTAGAGGTCGCGGGTTTGGGAGGTGCTGTCGAAGGAGCCTTGGCGAGTTGCTGCAGTGCATCCTGTGGATGGTGCACACTGCAGCCACGGTGCGCCGGTGGTGAAGGGAGTGAATGTTTAGGGTGGTGGATGGGGTGCCAATCAAGCGGGCTGCTTTGTCCTGGATGGTGTCGAGCTTCTTGAGTGTTGTTGGAGCTGCACTCATCCAGGCAAGTGGAGAGTATTCCATCACACTCCTGACTTGTGCCTTGTAGATGGTGGAAAGGCTTTGGGGAGTCAGGAGGTGAGTCACTCGCCGCAGAATACCCAGCCTCTGACCTGCTCTCGTAGCCACAGTATTTATATGGCTGGTCCAGTTAAGTTTCTGGTCAATGGTGACCCCCAGGATGTTGATGGTGGGGGATTCGGCGATGGTAATGCTGTTGAATGTCAAGGGGAGGTGGTTAGAGTCTCTCTTGTTGGAGATGGTCATTGCCTGGCACTTGTCTGGCGCGAATGTTACTTGCCACTTATCAGCCCAAGCCTGGATGTTGTCCAGGTCTTGCTGCATGCGGGCTCGGACTGCTTCATTATCTGAGGGGTTGCGAATGGAACTGAACACTGTGCAATCATCAGCGAACATCCCCATTTCTGACCTTATGATGGAGGGAAGGTCATTGATGAAGCAGCTGAAGATGGTTGGGCCTAGGACACTGCCCTGAGGAACTCCTGCAGCAATGTCCTGGGGCTGAGATGATTGCACCGAGTGTACAGCACAGAAACAGGCCATTCGGCCCAACAGGTCCGTGCTGGTGTTTATGCTCCACACGAGCCTCCTCCCTCCCTACTTCATCTCACCCTATCACCATATCCTTCTATTCCTTTCTCCCTCATGTGTTTATCCAGCTTCCCCTTAAATCCATCTCCTCTATTCCCCTCGACCACTCCATGTGGGAGCGAGTTCCACATTCTCACCGCTCTCCGGGTAAAGAAGTTTCTCCTGGATTCCCTTTTCATTAGCGATTATATTTATGACTCCGAGTTCTGGTCTCCCCCCAACAAGTGGAAACATCGTCTCTGCGTCTAGCCTGTCAAACCCCTTCGTAATCTTAAAGACCTCGATCAGGTCACCCCTCAGCCTTCTCTTTCCCAGAGAAAAGAGACCCAGCCTGTCCAGCCTCTCCCGATAGTTATAACCTGTCAGTTCTGGTATCATCCTTGTGAATCTTTTTTTGCACCTTCTCCGGTGCCTCTGTATCCCTTTTTGTAATATGGAGACTTTGAGGCACTGCGGGGAAAGTGACCCATTATAATAGAATAGTACATGCCTCGTCAGATTCACGGTGAGTAACGCAAGGGAGCATGTAAAGATTCTACAAATATATTCTGAAGCTTTGGGGTGTGCCCATCGCGATCTGTACGTCACGTATGCAATTATTTTTCGCAATTTATAAAGTAGCGTCAAAAAAAAATGAGAGGCAAAGTTAAGCATTTCCTGCTTGTTTCAACAAACTCTAACTTGCCCAAAAACATTTGGAAGGAAAAAAACTTTTACGACCTCAGGTCAACAACAACAGCTTGTATTTATGCAGTGCCTTTAACGGAGTGAAACCTCCCCGAGACGCCTCACAGGAGCGATTATGAAACGCAATCAGACACCGAGCCACGTGAGGAGATATTAGGGACAGGTGACCAAAAGCTCGGTCAAAGAGGTGGGTTTTAAGGAGCGTCTTAAAGGAGGAGAGAGAGGGAGAGGGGGAGAGGTTCAGGGAGGGAATTCCAGAGCTCGGGGCCCGGGCAGCTGAAGGCACGGCCGCCGATGGTGGGGACGATGGGAATCGGGAGAGGCCAGAATTGGAGGAGCGCAAAGATCTGGGAGGGTCTTAGGGGCTCTTTTGTGGCCACAGGACGTCCCAAAGCGCTGTGCAGCCAATGAAGTATGTTTTGATTAGGAGGAAGCCTCCGAAAGCTTGTGAATTTAAAATAAAATTGCTGGACTATAACTTGGTGTTGTAAAATTGTTTACAATTGATGGGAAGAGCAGCACTGCACCAGTTAGAGCACAATCTGGTATTCTGCTGTGCAGGAGGAGTTGTGCGTTCCTTTAAGGGTGCAAGCTTTAATTGCCGTGCCTGTCTCAGGTCAGCTGAAGCTTAATTTACTGTCTGCCGTCTGAGTCAGAAGGTCGTGGGCTCGAGCCGCACCCCAGGGGCTGGAGCGCGTAATCCAGGGCTGACACTCCCGGTGCAGCACTGAGGGAGCCCTGCACTGTCGGAGGTGCCGTCTTTCGGATGAGACGTTAAACCGAGGCCCCCGTCTGCCCCCTCAGGCGGATGTAAAAGATCCCGCGGCCACTATTCAAAGAAGATCGGGGTGGGGGAGTTCTCCCCGGTGTACTGGGGCCGATATTTATCCCTCAACCAACAGATTATCTGCTTTGCTGCTTGTGGGATCTTGCTGTGCACAAATTCACTGCCGTGTTTCCGACATTCCAACAGTGAGTACACTTCCAAGGTATTTCATTGAGAGTTTGTTAATCTTTGAGGGGAATCCTTCGGACCTTGTTAATATACACACATGGAGTTTTACAGAGTGTGTTAATATTCACGGGGAGTTTTAAAGAGTGTGATAATATTTATAGGGAGTTTAACGAGGGCGTGTTAATAATTACAGATGGTAACTGGGAGTGTGTTAATATTTACAGGGTGTCCCCGGGAGTGTGTTAATATTTACAGGGGGTCCCCGGGAGTGTGTTAATATTTACAGGGAGTCCCTGGGAGTGTGTTAATATTTACAGGGAGTCCCTGGGAGTGTGTTAATATTTACAGGGAGTCCCTGGGGAGTGTGTTAATATTTACAGGGAGACCCTGGGAGTGTGTAATATTTACAGGGAGTTACTGGGAGTGTGTTAATATATACAGGGAGTCCCTGGGAGTGTGTTAATATTTACAGGGAGTCCATGGGAGTGTGTTAATATTTACAGGGAGTCCCTGGGAGTGTGTTAATATTTACAGGGAGTCCCTGGGAGCGTGTTAATATTGACAGGGAGTCCCTGGGAGTGTGTTAATATTGACAGGGAGTCCATGGGAGTGTGTTAATATTTACAGGATGTCTCTGGGAGTGTGTTAATATTTACAGGGAGTCCCTGGGAGTGTGTTAATATTTACAGGGAGTCCCTGGGGAGTGTGTTAATATTTACAGGGAGTCCCTGGGAGTGTGTTAATATTTACAGGGAGTCCCTGGGAGTGTGTTAATATTTACAGGGAGTCCCTGGGAGTGTGTTAATATTTACAGGGAGTCCCTGGGGAGTGTGTTAATATTTACAGGGAGTCCCTGGGAGTGTGTTAATATTTACAGGGAGTCCCTGGGAGTGTGTTAATATTTACAGGGAGTCCCTGGGAGTGTGTTAATATTTACAGGGAGTCCCTGGGAGGGTGTTAATATTTACAGGGGGTCCCTGGGAGTGTGTTAATATTTACAGGGAGTTACTGGGAGTGTGTTAGTATTCACAGGGAGTCCCTGGGAGTGTGTTAATATTTACAGGGAGTCCATGGGAGTGTGTTAATATTTCCAGGGAGTCCATGGGAGTGTGTTAATATTTACAGGAGTCTCTGGGAGCGCATTAATATTTACAGGGAGTTTTACAGAGTGTGTTAATATTTACCGGGAGTTTTCAAGAGTGTGATAATATTTATAGGGAGTTTTATGAGGGCATGTTAATAATTACAGATGGTAGCTGGGAGTGTGTTAACATTTACAGGGAGTCCCCGGGGGAGTGTGTTAATATTTACAGGGAGTCCCTGGGAGTGTGTTAATATTTACAGGGAGTCCATGGGAGTGTGTTAATATTTACAGGGAGTCCCTGGGAGTGTGTTAATATTTACAGGGAGTCCCTGGGAGTGTGTTAATATTTACAGGGAGTCCCTGGGAGTGTGTTAATATTTACAGGGAGTCCCCGGGGAGTGTGTTAATATTTACAGGGAGTCCCTGGGAGGGTGTTAATATTTACAGGGGGTCCCTGGGAGTGTGTTAATATTTACAGGGAGTTACTGGGAGTGTGTTAGTATTCACAGGGAGTCCCTGGGAGTGTGTTAATATTTACAGGGAGTCCATGGGAGTGTGTTAATATTTACAGGGAGTCCATGGGAGTGTGTTAATATTTACAGGAGTCTCTGGGAGCGCATTATTATTTACAGGGAGTTTTACAGAGTGTGTTAATATTTACCGGGAGTTTTCAAGAGTGTGATAATATTTATAGGGAGTTTTATGAGGGCGTGTTAATAATTACAGATGTTAGCTGGGAGTGTGTTAACATTTACAGGGAGTCCCCGGGGGAGTGTGTTAATATTTACAGGGAGTCCCTGGGAGTGTGTTAATATTTACAGGGAGTCCCTGGGGAGTGTGTTAATATTTACAGGGAGTCCCTGGGAGTGTGTTAATATTTACAGGGAGTCCCTGGGAGTGTGTTAATATTTACAGGGAGTCCCTGGGAGTGTGTTAATATTTACAGGGAGTCCCTGGGAGTGTGTTAATATTTACAGGGAGTCCCTGGGAGTGTGTTAATATTTACCGGGAGTTTTCAAGAGTGTGATAATATTTATAGGGAGTTTTATGAGGGCGTGTTAATAATTACAGATGTTAGCTGGGAGTGTGTTAACATTTACAGGGAGTCCCCGGGGGAGTGTGTTAATATTTACAGGGAGTCCCTGGGAGTGTGTTAATATTTACAGGGAGTCCCTGGGGAGTGTGTTAATATTTACAGGGAGTCCCTGGGAGTGTGTTAATATTTACAGGGAGTCCCTGGGAGTGTGTTAATATTTACAGGGAGTCCCTGGGAGTGTGTTAATATTTACAGGGAGTCCCTGGGAGTGTGTTAATATTTACAGGGAGTCCCTGGGAGTGTGTTAATATTTACAGGGAGTCCCTGGGAGTGTGTTAATATTTACAGGGAGTCCCTGGGAGTGTGTTAATATTTACAGGGGGTCCCTGGGAGTGTGTTAATATTTACAGGGAGTTACTGGGAGTGTGTTAGTATTCACAGGGAGTCCCTGGGAGTGTGTTAATATTTACAGGGAGTCCATGGGAGTGTGTTAATATTTACAGGGAGTCCATGGGAGTGTGTTAATATTTACAGGAGTCTCTGGGAGCGCTTTAATATTTACAGGGAGTTTTACAGAGTGTGTTAATATTTACAGGGAGTTTTCAAGAGTGTGATAATATTTATTGGGAGTTTTACGAGGGCGTGTTAATAATTATAGATGGTAACTGGGAGTGTGTTAATATTTACAGGGAGTCCCTGGGAGTGTGATAATATTTACAGGGAGTCCCTGGGAGTGTGTGAATATTTACAGGGAGTCCCCGGGGAGTGTGTGAATATTTACAGGGAGTCCCTGGGAGTGTGTTAATATTTACAGGGAGTCCCTGGGAGTGTGATAATATTTACAGGGAGTCCCTGGGAGTGTGTTAATATTTTCAGGGAGTCCCTGGGAGTGCATTAATATTTACAGGGAGCTTTACAGAGTGTGTTAATATTTACCGGGAGTTTTCAAGAGTGTGATAATATTTATAGGGAGTTTTATGAGGGCGTGTTAATAATTACAGATGGTAGCTGGGAGTGTGTTAACATTTACAGGGAGTCCCCGGGGGAGTGTGTTAATATTTACAGGGAGTCCCTGGGAGTGTGTTAATATTTACAGGGAGTCCATGGGAGTGTGTTAATATTTACAGGGAGTCGCTGGGAGTGTGTTAATATTTACAGGGAGTCCCTGGGAGTGTGTTAATATTTACAGGGAGTCCCTGGGAGTGTGTTAATATTTACAGGGAGTCCTTGGGAGTGTGTTAATATTTACAGGGAGTCCCTGGGAGTGTGTTAATATTTACAGTGAGTCCCCGGGGAGTGTGTTAATATTTACAGGGGGTCCCTGGGAGTGTGTTAATATTTACAGGGAGTCCCTGGGAGTGTGTTAATATTTACAGGGAGTCCCTGGGAGTGTGTTAATAATTACAGATGGTAACTGGGAGTGTGTTAATATTTACAGGGAGTCCCTGGGAGTGAGTTAATATTTGCAGGGAGTCCCCGGGGAGTGTGTTAATATTTACAGGGAGTCCCTGGGAGTGCATTAATATTTACAGGGAGCTTTACAGAGTGTGTTAATATTTACCGGGAGTTTTCAAGAGTGTGATAATATTTATAGGGAGTTTTACGAGGGCGTGTTAATAATTACAGATGGTAACTGGGAGTGTGTTAATATTTACAGGGAGTCCATGGGACTGTGTTAATATTTACAGGGAGTCGCTGTGAGTGTGTTAATATTTACAGGTGATCCCTGGGAGTGTGTTAATATTTACAGGGAGCCCCTGGGAGTGTGTTAATATTTACAGGTCATCCCTGGGAGTGTGTGAATATTTACAGGTGATCCCTGGGAGTGTGTTAATATTTACAGGGAGTCCCTGGGAGTGTGTTAATATTTACAGGTGATCCCTGGGAGTGTGTTAATATTTACAGGGAGTCCCTGGGAGTGTGTTAATATTTACAGGGAGTCCCTGGGAGTGTGTTAATATTTACAGGGAGTCCCTGGGATTGTGTCAATATTTACAGGGGGTCCCTGGGAGTGTGTTAATATTTACAGGGAGTCCCTGGGATTGTGTCAATATTTACAGGGGGTTCCCGGGAGTGTGTTAATATTTACAGGGAGTCCCCGGGAGTGTGTTAATATTTACAGGTGATCCCTGGGAGTGTGTTAATATTTACAGGTGATCCCTGGGAGTGTGTTAATATTTACAGGGGGTCCCTGGGAGTGTGTTAATATTTACAGGTGATCCCTGGAAGTGTGTTAATATTTACAGGTGATCCCTGGGAGTGTGTTAATATTTACAGGGGGTCCCTGGGAGTGTGTTAATATTTACAGGTGATCCCTGGGAGTGTGTTAATATTTACAGGGGGTCCCTGGGAGTGTGTTAATATTTACAGGTGATCCCTGGGAGTGTGTTAATATTTACAGGGGGTCCCTGGGATTGTGTTAATATATACAGGGAGTCCCTGGGAGTGTGTTAATATTTACAGGGAGTCCCTGGGAGTGTGTTAATATTTACAGGGAGTCCCTGGGAGTGTGTTAATATTTACAGGGAGTCCCTGGGGAGTGTGTTAATATTTACAGGGGGTCCCTGGGAGTGTTAATATTTACAGGTGATCCCTGGGAGTGTGTTAATATTTACAGGGAGTCCCTGGGAGTGTGTTAATATTTACAGGTGATCCCTGGGAGTGTGTTAATATTTACAGGGAGTCCCTGGGAGTGTGTTAATATTTACAGGGAGTCCCTGGGAGTGTGTTAATATTTACCGGGAGTCCCCGGGAGTGTGTTAATATTTACAGGGAGTCCCTGGGAGTGTGTTAATATTTACAGGGGGTCTCCGGGGAGTGTGTTAATATTTACAGGGAGTCCCTGGGACTGTGTTAATATTTACAGGGAGTCCCTGGGAGTGTGTTAATATTTACAGGGATTCCCTGGGAGTGTGTTATTATTTACAGGGAGTCCCTGGGAGTGTGTTAATATTTACAGGGAGTCCCTGGGAGTGTGTTTATATTTACAGGGAGTCCCTGGGAGTGTGTTAATATTTACAGGGTGTCCCTGGGAGTGTGTTAATATTTACAGGGAGTCCCTGGGAGTGTGTTAATATTTACAGGGAGTCCCTGGGAGTGTGTTAATATTTACAGGGGGTCCCTGGGAGTGTGTTAATATTTACAGGGAGTCCCTGGGAGTGTGTTAATATTTACAGGGAATCCCTGGGAGTGTGTTAATATTTACAGGGAGTCCATGGGAGTGTGTTAATATTTACAGGGAGTCCCTGGGAGTGTGTTAATATTTACAGGGAGTCCCTGGGAGTGTGTTAATATTTACAGGGAGTCCCTGGGAGTGTGTTAATATTTACAGGGAGTCCATGGGAGTGTGTTAATATTTACAGGGAGTCCCTGGGAGTGTGTTAATATTTACAGGGAGTCCCTGGGAGTGTGTTAATATTTACAGGGAGTCCCCGGGGAGTGTGTTAATATTTACAGGGAGTCCCTGGGAGTGTGTTAATATTTACAGGGAGTCCCTGGGAGTGTGTTAATATTTACAGGGAGTCCCTGGGAGTGTGTTAATATTTACAGGGAGTCCCTGGGAGTGTGTTAATATTTACAGGGAGTCCCTGGGAGTGTGTTTAAATTTGCGAGACGTTCACGGGAGTGTGTTAATATTTAGAGGGAGTCCTGGGGAATGTCTCATTGCTTTCAGAGGGTCCCTCGGATTGATTCAATATTGGCCAGCAGTCTGGAGAACGTTTCAATATTAAAAACAGTTTCCCCCAAACGCAAAATCGCTGCAGGACCGCATTGTAAAATCGTGGGGGAATGGCTACAGGGAATTATTAATAATTTTCGGATTGGACTGTCGTGGGGGTGGTTCTTGATCCGGATTAAACGTGAATCATTTGGTTCTCGCTCCCTCCCCGGACTGTATCCACCTCCAGAACTGACTGGTCCCAGTTTCCTTGTTCAGGTGATTCACATTACGGTCTTTCGTTGACTTGAGAAATTTATTTCTGACCTCAAATCCTTCCACTTCTTCTTAATTCAAAGCATTGATTTCTCTGACTGTCCAAACCTCCTCCGTGTTCCTACCCGTATTTAACTCTGTCTTGTGAAAACTCTATCCGTTTCTGTCTGTAAGTCGATCTGACTGTTTTAACTCGCCTGTTTGATTTCATCTGTCTCTTTTATGTTCGAACTCACTGCTGGCTTTTTTTTGTCTGTTTATCTCCACGTGTTTTTAACTCTGTTGTTTCTGTCTGTGTTTAATTCTCCCTGTTTCTGTCTGTGTTTAATTCTCCCTGTTTCTGTCTGTGTTTAATTCTCTCTGTTTCTGTCTGTGTGTTTAATTCTCCCTGTTTCTGTCTGTGTATTAATTCTCCCTGTTTCTGTCTGTGTTTAATTCTCCCTGTTTCTGTCTGTGTTTAATTCTCCCTGTTTCTGTCTGTGTTTAATTCTCCCTGTTTCTGTCTGTGTTTAATTCTCCCAGTTTCTGTCTGTGTTTAATTCTCCCTGTTTCTGTCTGTGTTTAATTCTCCCTGTTTCTGTCTGTGTTTAATTCTCCCAGTTTCTGTCTGTGTTTAATTCTCCCTGTTTCTGTCTGTGTTTAATTCTCCCTGTTTCTGTCTGTGTTTAATTCTCCCTGTTTCTGTCTGTGTTTAATTCTCCCAGTTTCTGTCTGTGTTTAATTCTCCCTGTTTCTGTCTGTGTTTAATTCTCCCTGTTTCTGTCTGTGTTTAATTCTCCCTGTTTCTGTCTGTGTTTAATTCTCCCTGTTTCTGTCTGTGTTTAATTCTCCCTGTTTCTGTCTGTGTTTAATTCTCTCTGTTTCTGTCTGTGTTTAATTCTCGCTGTTTCTGTCTGTGTTTAATTCTCTCTGTTTCTGTCTGTGTGTTTAATTCTCCCTGTTTCTGTCTGTGTATTAATTCTCTCTGTTTCTGTCTGTGTTTAATTCTCCCTGTTTCTGTCTGTGTTTAATTCTCATTGTTTCTGTCCATCTTTAATTCTCCCTGTTTCTGTCTGTGTTTAATTCTCTCTGTTTCTGTCTGTGTTTAATTCTGTTTCTTTCTGTGTTTTAATTCTCGCTGTTTCTGTCTGTGTTTAATTCTCTCTGTTTCTGTCTGTTTTTAATTCTCCCTGTTTCTGTCTGTGTTTAATTCTCTCTGTTTCCGTCTGTGTTTTAATTCTCCCTGTTTCTCTCTGTGTTTAATTCTCTCTGTTTCTGTCTGTTTTTAATTCTCTCTGTTTCTGTTTGTGTTTTAATTCTCCCTGTTTCTGTCTGTGTTTAATTCTCTCTGTTTCTGTCTGTGTTTTAATTCTCCCTGTTTCTCTGTGTGTTAATTCTCTCTGTTTCTGTCTGTTTTCAATTCTCTCTGTTTCTGTCTGTGTTTAATTCTCTCTGCTTCTGTCTGTGTTTAATTCTCTCTGTTTCTGTCTGTGTTTAATTCTCTCTGTTTCTGTCTGTGTTTAATTCTCTCTGTTTCTGTCTGTGTTTAATTCTCACTGTTTCTGTCTGTGTTTAATTCTCCCTGATTCTGTCTGTGTTTAATTCTCTCTGTTTCTGTCTGTGTTTTAATTCTCCCTGTTTCTGTCTGTGTTTTAATTCTCTCTGTTTCTGTCTGTGTTTAATTCGCCCTGTTTCTGTCTGTGTTTAATTCTCTCTGTTTCTGTCTGTGTTTTAATTCTCAGTGTTTCTGTCTGTGTTTAATTCTCCCTGTTTCTGTCTGTGTTTAATTCTCCCTGTTACTGTCTGTGTTTAATTCTCTCTGTTTCTGTCTGTGTTTTAATTCTCAGTGTTTCTGTCTGTGTTTAATTCTCCCTGTTTCTGTCTGTGTTTAATTCTCCCTGTTTCTGTCTGTGTTTAATTCTCCCTGTTTCTGTCTGTGTTTAATTCTCCCTGTTTCTGTCTGTGTTTAATTCTCTCTGTTTCTGTCTGTTTTCAATTCTCTCTGTTTCTGTCTGTGTTTAATTCTCTCTGCTTCTGTCTGTGTTTAATTCTCTCTGTTTCTGTCTGTGTTTAATTCTCTCTGTTTCTGTCTGTGTTTAATTCTCACTGTTTCTGTCTGTGTTTAATTCTCCCTGATTCTGTCTGTGTTTAATTCTCTCTGTTTCTGTCTGTGTTTTAATTCTCCCTGTTTCTGTCTGTGTTTTAATTCTCTCTGTTTCTGTCTGTGTTTAATTCGCCCTGTTTCTGTCTGTGTTTAATTCTCTCTGTTTCTGTCTGTGTTTTAATTCTCAGTGTTTCTGTCTGTGTTTAATTCTCCCTGTTTCTGTCTGTGTTTAATTCTCCCTGTTACTGTCTGTGTTTAATTCTCTCTGTTTCTGTCTGTGTTTTAATTCTCAGTGTTTCTGTCTGTGTTTAATTCTCCCTGTTTCTGTCTGTGTTTAATTCTCCCTGTTTCTGTCTGTGTTTAATTCTCCCTGTTTCTGTCTGTGTTTAATTCTCCCTGTTTCTGTCTGTGTTTAATTCTCTCTGTTTCTGTCTGTGTTTAATTCTCCCTGTTTCTGTCTGTCTTTAATTCTCTCTGTTTCTGTTTGTGTTTAATTCTCTCTGTTTCTGTTTGTGTTTAATTCTCCCTGCTTCTGTCTGTCTTTAATTCTCACTGTTTCTGTCTGTGTTTAATTCTCCCTGTTTCTGTCTGTGTTTAATTCTCTCTGTTTCTGTCTGTGTTTTAATTCTCCCTGTTTCTGTTTGTGTTTAATTCTCCCTGTTTCTGTCTGTGTTTAATTCTCTCTGTTTCTCTCTGTGTTTAATTCTCTCTGTTTCTGTCTGTTTTTAATTCTCCCTGTTTCTGTTTGTGTTTTTATTCTCCCTGTTTCTGTCTGTGTTCAATTCTCTCTGCTTCTGTCTGTGTTTTAATTCTCCCTGTTTCTGTTTGTGTTTTTATTCTCCCTGTTTCTGTCTGTGTTCAATTCTCTCTGTTTCTGTCTGTGTTTAATTCTCCCTGTTTCTGTCTGTGTTTAATTCTCTCTGTTTCCGTCTGTGTTTTAATTCTCCCTGTTTCTCTCTGTGTTTAATTCTCTCTGTCTCTGTCTGTTTTTAATTCTCTCTGTTTCTGTTTGTGTTTTAATTCTCCCTCTTTCTGTCTGTTTTCAATTCTCTCTGTTTCTGTCTGTGTTTAATTCTCTCTGCTTCTGTCTGTGTTTTTATTCTCCCTGTTTCTGTCTGTGTTTAATTCTCTCTGTTTCTGTTTGTGTTTTAATTCTCTCTGTTTCTGTCTGTGTTTAATTCTCCCTGTTTCTGTTTGTGTTTCAATTCTCTCTGTTTCTGTCTGTGTTTTAAATCTCTCTGTTTCTGTCTGTGTTTAATTCTCCCTGTTTCTGTCTGTCTTTAATTCTCCCTGTTTCTGTCTGTCTTTAATTCTCTCTGTTTCTGTCTGTGTTTAATTCTCTCTGTTTCTGTCTGTTTTTAATTCTCACTGTTTCTGTCTGTGTATTAATTCTCTCTGTTTCTGTCTGTGTTTAATTCTCCCTGTTTCTGTCTGTGTTTAATTCTCTCTGTTTCTGTTTGTGTTTAATTCTCTCTGTTTCTGTCTGTGTTTAATTCTCCCTGTTTCTGTCTGTGTTTAATTCTCCCTGTTTCTGTCTGTGTTTTAATTCTCCCTGTTTCTGTCTGTGTTTAATTCTCCCTGTTTCTGTCTGTGTTTAATTCTCCCAGTTTCTGTCTGTCTTTAATTCTCTCTGTTTCTGTTTGTGTTTAATTCTCTCTGTTTCTGTTTGTGTTTAATTCTCCCTGCTTCTGTCTGTCTTTAATTCTCACTGTTTCTGTCTGTGTTTAATTCTCCCTGTTTCTGTCTGTGTTTAATTCTCTCTGGTTCTGTCTGTGTTTTAATTCTCCCTGTTTCTCTCTGTGTTTAATTCTCTCTGTTTCTGTCTGTTTTTAATTCTCTCTGCTTCTGTCTGTGTTTTAATTCTCCCTGTTTCTGTCTGTGTTTAATTCTCCCTGTTTCTGTCTGTGTTTAATTCTCTCTGTTTCCGTCTGTGTTTTAATTCTCCCTGTTTCTCTGTGTGTTTAATTTTCTCTGTTTCTGTCTGTTTTCAATTCTCTCTGTTTCTGTCTGTGTTTAATTCTCTCTGTTTCTCTCTGTGTTTTAATTCTCCCTGTTTCTGTCCGTGTTTAATTCTCCCCATTTCTGTCTGTGTTTAATTCCCTCTGTTTCTGTTTGTGTTTTAATTCTCTCTGTTTTTGTCTGTGTTTTTAATTCTCTCTGTTTCTGTCCGTGTTTAATTCTCCCCATTTCTGTCTGTGTTTAATTCCCTCTGTTTCTGTTTGTGTTTTAATTCTCTCTGTTTTTGTCTGTGTTTTTAATTCTCTCTGTTTCTGTCTGTGTTTAATTCTCTCTGTTTCTGTCTGTGTTTTAATTCTCTCTGTTTCTGTCTGTCTTTAATTCTCTCTGTTTCTGTCTGTGTTTAATTCTCCCTGTTTCTGTCTGTGTTTAATTCTCTCTGTTTCTGTCTGTCTTTAATTCTCTCTGTTTCTGTCTGTGTTTAATTCTCCCTGTTTCTGTCTGTGTTTAATTCTCCCTGTTTCTGTCTGTGTTTAATTCTCTCTGTTTCTGTTTGTGTTTTAATTCTCCCTGTTTCTGTCTGTTTTCAATTCTCCCTGTTTCTGTCTGTGTTTAATTCTCTCTGTTTCTGTTTGTGTTTTAATTCTCCCTGTTTCTGTCTGTTTTCAATTCTCTCTGTTTCTGTCTGTGTTTAATTCGCCCTGTTTCTGTCGGTGTTTAATTCTCCCTGTTTCTGTCTGTGTTTAATTCTCTCTGTTTCTGTCTGTGTTTAATTCTCTCTGTTTCTGTCTGTGTTTTAATTCTCCCTGTTTCTGTCTGTCTTTAATTCTCACTGTTTCTGTCTGTGATTAATTTTCCCTGTTTCTGTCTGTCTTTAATTCTCTCTGTTTCTGTTTGTGTTTAATTCTCTCTGTTTCTGTTTGTGTTTAATTCTCCCTGTTTCTGTCTGTGTTTAATTCTCTCTGTTTCTGTGTTTAATTCTCTCTGTTTCTGTCTGTTTTTAAATCTCTCTGTTTCTGTTTGTGTTTTTATTCTCCCTGTTTCTGTCTGTTTTCAATTCTCTCTGCTTCTGTCTGTGTTTTAATTCTGCCTGTTTCTGTCTGTGTTTAATTCTCTCTGTTTCTGTTTGTGTTTTAATTCTCCCTGTTTCTGTCTGTGTTTAATTCTCCCTGTTTCTGTCTGTGTTTAATTCTCCCTGTTTCTGTTTGTGTTTTAATTCTCCCTGTTTCTGTCTGTGTTTAATTCTCTCTGTTTCTGTCTGTGTTTAATTCTCCCTGTTTCTGTCTGTGTTTAATTCTCTCTGTTTCTCTCTGTGTTTAATTCTCCCCATTTCTGTCTGTGTTTAATTCCCTCTGTTTATGTTTTAATTCTCTTTGTTTCTGTCTGGGTTTCATTCTCTCTGTTTCTGTCTGTCTTTAATTCTCACTGTTTCTGTCTGTGTTTTAATTCTCTCTGTTTCTGTCTGTTTTTAATTCTCTCTGTTTCTGTTTGTGTTTTTATTCTCCCTGTTTCTGTCTGTGTTCAATTCTCTCTGCTTCTGTCTGTGTTTTAATTCTCCCTGTTTCTGTCTATGTTTAATTCTCCCTGTTTCTGTCTGTGTTTAATTCTCCCTGTTTCTGTCTGTGTTTAATTCTCTCTGTTTCTGTTTGTGTTTTTATTCTCCCTGTTTCTGTCTATGTTTAATTCTCCCTGTTTCTGTCTGTGTTTAATTCTCCCTGTTTCTGTCTGTGTTTTAATTCTCCCTGTTTCTCTGTGTGTTTAATTTTCTCTGTTTCTGTCTGTTTTCAATTCTCTCTGTTTCTGTCTGTGTTTAATTCTCTCTGTTTCTCTCTGTGTTTTAATTCTCCCTGTTTCTGTCCGTGTTTAATTCTCCCCATTTCTGTCTGTGTTTAATTCCCTCTGTTTCTGTTTGTGTTTTAATTCTCTCTGTTTTTGTCTGTGTTTTTAATTCTCTCTGTTTCTGTCCGTGTTTAATTCTCCCCATTTCTGTCTGTGTTTAATTCCCTCTGTTTCTGTTTGTGTTTTAATTCTCTCTGTTTTTGTCTGTGTTTTTAATTCTCTCTGTTTCTGTCTGTGTTTAATTCTCTCTGTTTCTGTCTGTGTTTTAATTCTCTCTGTTTCTGACTGTCTTTAATTCTCTCTGTTTCTGTCTGTGTTTAATTCTCCCTGTTTCTGTCTGTGTTTAATTCTCTCTGTTTCTGTCTGTCTTTAATTCTCTCTGTTTCTGTCTGTGTTTAATTCTCCCTGTTTCTGTCTGTGTTTAATTCTCCCTGTTTCTGTCTGTGTTTAATTCTCCCTGTTTCTGTCTGTGTTTAATTCTCTCTGTTTCTGTTTGTGTTTTAATTCTCCCTGTTTCTGTCTGTTTTCAATTCTCCCTGTTTCGGTCTGTGTTTAATTCTCTCTGTTTCTGTTTGTGTTTTAATTCTCCCTGTTTCTGTCTGTTTTCAATTCTCTCTGTTTCTGTCTGTGTTTAATTCGCCCTGTTTCTGTCGGTGTTTAATTCTCCCTGTTTCTGTCTGTGTTTAATTCTCTCTGTTTCTGTCTGTGTTTAATTCTCTCTGTTTCTGTCTGTATTTTAATTCTCCCTGTTTCTGTCTGTCTTTAATTCTCACTGTTTCTGTCTGTGACTAATTTTCCCTGTTTCTGTCTGTCTTTAATTCTCTCTGTTTCTGTTTGTGTTTAATTCTCTCTGTTTCTGTTTGTGTTTAATTCTCCCTGCTTCTGTCTGTCGTTAATTCTCACTGTTTCTGTCTGTGTTTAATTCTCCCTGTTTCTGTCTGTGTTTAATTCTCTCTGTTTCTGTCTGTGTTTTAATTCTCCCTGTTTCTGTCTGTGTTTAATTCTCTCTGTTTCTGTGTTTAATTCTCTCTGTTTCTGTCTGTTTTTAAATCTCTCTGTTTCTGTTTGTGTTTTTATTCTCCCTGTTTCTGTCTGTTTTCAATTCTCTCTGCTTCTGTCTGTGTTTTAATTCTGCCTGTTTCTGTCTGTGTTTAATTCTCTCTGTTTCTGTTTGTGTTTTAATTCTCCCTGTTTCTGTCTGTGTTTAATTCTCCCTGTTTCTGTCTGTGTTTAATTCTCCCTGTTTCTGTTTGTGTTTTAATTCTCCCTGTTTCTGTCTGTGTTTAATTCTCTCTGTTTCTGTCTGTGTTTAATTCTCCCTGTTTCTGTCTGTGTTTAATTCTCTCTGTTTCTCTCTGTGTTTAATTCTCCCCATTTCTGTCTGTGTTTAATTCCCTCTGTTTATGTTTTAATTCTCTTTGTTTCTGTCTGGGTTTCATTCTCTCTGTTTCTGTCTGTCTTTAATTCTCACTGTTTCTGTCTGTGTTTTAATTCTCTCTGTTTCTGTCTGTTTTTAATTCTCTCTGTTTCTGTTTGTGTTTTTATTCTCCCTGTTTCTGTCTGTGTTCAATTCTCTCTGCTTCTGTCTGTGTTTTAATTCTCCCTGTTTCTGTCTATGTTTAATTCTCCCTGTTTCTGTCTGTGTTTAATTCTCTCTGTTTCCGTCTGTGTTTTAATTCTCCCTGTTTCTCTCTGTGTTTTATTCTCTCTGTTTCTGTTTAATTCCCTCTGTTTCTGTTTGTGTTTTAATTCTCCCTCTTTCTGTCTGTTTTCAATTCTCTCTGCTTCTGTCTGTGTTTTAATTCTGCCTGTTTCTGTCTGTGTTTAATTCTCTCTGTTTCTGTCTGTGTTTAATTCTCTCTGTTTCTCTCTGTGTTTTAATTCTCCCTGTTTCTGTCCGTGTTTAATTCTCCCAATTTCTGTCTGTGTTTAATTCCCTCTGTTTCTGTTTGTGTTTTAATTCTCTCTGTTTTTGTCTGTGTTTTTAATTCTCTCTGTTTCTGTCCGTGTTTAATTCTCCCCATTTCTGTCTGTGTTTAATTCTCTCTGTTTCTGTTTGTGTTTTAATTCTCTCTGTTTTTGTCTGTGTTTTTAATTCTCTCTGTTTCTGTCTGTGTTTAATTCTCTCTGTTTCTGTCTGTCTTTAATTCTCTCTGTTTCTGTCTGTGTTTAATTCTCCCTGTTTCTGTCTGTGTTTAATTCTCCCAGTTTCTGTCTGTGTTTAATTCTCCCAGTTTCTGTCTGTGTTTAATTCTCCCTGTTTCTGTCTGTGTTTAATTCTCTCTGTTTCTGTCTGTGTTTAATTCTCTCTGTTTCTGTCTGTGTTTTAATTCTCCCTGTTTCTGTCTGTCTTTAATTCTCACTGTTTCTGTCTGTGATTAATTTTCCCTGTTTCTGTCTGTCTTTAATTCTCTCTGTTTCTGTTTGTGTTTAATTCTCTCTGTTTCTGTTTGTGTTTAATTCTCCCTGCTTCTGTCTGTCGTTAATTCTCACTGTTTCTGTCTGTGTTTAATTCTCCCTGTTTCTGTCTGTGTTTAATTCTCTCTGTTTCTGTCTGTGTTTTAATTCTCCCTGTTTCTGTCTGTGTTTAATTCTCTCTGTTTCTCTCTGTGTTTAATTCTCTCTGTTTCTGTCTGTTTTTAAATCTCTCTGTTTCTGTTTGTGTTTTTATTCTCCCTGTTTCTGTCTGTTTTCAATTCTCTCTGCTTCTGTCTGTGTTTTAATTCTGCCTGTTTCTGTCTGTGTTTAATTCTCTCTGTTTCTGTTTGTGTTTTAATTCTCCCTGTTTCTGTCTGTGTTTAATTCTCTCTGTTTCTGTCTGTGTTTAATTCTCCCTGTTTCTGTTTGTGTTTTAATTCTCCCTGTTTCTGTCTGTGTTTAATTCTCCCTGTTTCTGTCTGTGTTTAATTCTCCCTGTTTCTGTTTGTGTTTTAATTCTCCCTGTTTCTGTCTGTGTTTAATTCTCTCTGTTTCTGTCTGTGTTTAATTCTCCCTGTTTCTGTCTGTGTTTAATTCTCTCTGTTTCTGTCCGTGTTTAATTCTCCCCATTTCTGTCTGTGTTTAATTCCCTCTGTTTATGTTTGTGTTTTAATTCTCTTTGTTTCTGTTTGGGTTTCATTCTCTCTGTTTCTGTCTGTCTTTAATTCTCCCTGTTTCTGTCTGTGTTTAATTCTCTCTGTTTCTCTCTGTGTTTAATTCTCTCTGTTTCTGTCTGTTTTTAATTCTCTCTGTTTCTGTTTGTGTTTTTATTCTCCCTGTTTCTGTCTGTGTTCAATTCTCTCTGCTTCTGTCTGTGTTTTAATTCTCCCTGTTTCTGTCTGTGTTTAATTCTCCCTGTTTCTGTCTGTGTTTAATTCTCTCTGTTTCCGTCTGTGTTTTAATTCTCCCTGTTTCTCTCTGTGTTTTATTCTCTCTGTTTCTGTTTGTGTTTATTTCCCTCTGTTTCTGTTTGTGTTTTAATTCTCCCTGTTTCTGTCTGTTTTCAATTCTCTCTGCTTCTGTCTGTGTTTAATTCTCTCTGTTTCCGTCTGTGTTTTAATTCTCCCTGTTACTCTCTGTGTTTTATTCTCTCTGTTTCTGTTTGTGTTTAATTCCCTCTGTTTCTGTTTGTGTTTTAATTCTCCCTGTTTCTGTCTGTTTTCAATTCTCTCTGCTTCTGTCTGTGTTTTAATTCTGCCTGTTTCTGTCTGTGTTTAATTCTCTCTGTTTCTGTTTGTGTTTTAATTCTCTCTGTTTCTGTTTGTGTTTTAATTCTCCCTGTTTCTGTCTGTGTTTAATTCCCTCTGTTTCTGTCTGTGTTTAATTCTCTCTGTGTCTGTCTGTGTCTAATTCTCCCTGTTTCTGTCTATGTTTAATTCCCTCTGTTTCTGTCTGTGTTTAATTCTCCCTGTTTCTGTCTGTGTTTAATTCCCTCTGTTTCTGTCTGTGTTTAATTCCCTCTGTTTCCGTCTGTGTTTAATTCTCCCTGTTTCTGTCTGTGTTTAATTCCCTCTGTTTCTGTCTGTGTTTAATTCTCTCTGTTTCTGTTAGCATTTTAATTCTCTCTGTTTCTGTTTGTGTTTTAATTCTCTCTGTTTCTGTTTGTGTGTTTTAATTCTCTCTATTTGTGTTTTGCATTTTAATTCTCTATTAGTGTTTTAAATCTCTCCATTCCAATCTGTGTGCTTTAAGTCACTCTCTTCTGTCATCATCATTGAAATGACTCTCCACTTTAGTGGCTCATTAAGAATTCGGAAGTATCCGGGAGTTCAAAGGATTTGTTTGTTACTGGATCTCCTACTGTGTTTTCACTGTAATATTTTTTTAAATCTGTACCTAACATCATTTGAGTTGTCGGTGGTTAGGAGGCTGTAATTCGGTTGGGTATCGAACTTGTGCTGAAAAATAATCACTGCAAAAAGCAATGTGAAAATGTTCAGTTCTCCGGAGTTCCTCAAGTGCAGTAGGTGTGACATTTCAATATCTGTGTTTTTTAATCAGGATTCACTTATCCAGACCTTGACACCATCAACAGGATTATGGTTTGTATCTGTGAGAATAAACAAACACAAACACGCACACACAAAATAAACACAAACACACACGCATATATATGCAAACACACAAAGTAAACACACAAACACAAAGTAAACACACAAGCACACACACAAAATAAACACACAAACACATACACACAAAACAAACACAAAATAAACACACAAGCACACACAAAATAAACACACAAACACAAAATAAACACACAAGCACAAAATAAACACATAAGCACACACACAAAATAAACACACAAACACAAAATAAACACACAAACACACACACACAAAATAAACACACAAACACACACAAAATAAACACAAACAAACACACACAAAAAGAAACACACACACACAAAATAAACACAAATACACACGCATACATATACACAAACAAACAAAATGAACACAAACAAACACACAAAATAAACACACACACAAAATAAACACAAACATACACGCACATATACACAAACACAAAAAATAAACACATGCACAAAATAAACACACAGACACAAAATAAACACAAACACACATGCACATATATAAACACACACACAAAATAAACACAAACAAACACACACACAAAATAAACACAAACAAACACACACACAAAATAAACACAAACATACACAAACACACACACAAAATAAATGCACACACAAAATAAACACACACAAACACACATAAAATAAACACACACAAAATATCATCATGGATTGTGGGTAATACGCCCACCGTTACAATGTGCTATCATACCACGTGTTATATTGTGCTATAATACTATCTGTTACATTGTGCTATAGTACCACATGTTACATTGTGCTATAATACTATCTGTTATATTGTGCTATAATACTATCTGTTACATTGTGCTATAATAGCACATGTTACATTGTGCTATAATACTATCCGTTACATTGTGCTATAATACTATCTGTTATATTGTAGCTATAATACTATCTGTTACATTGTGCTATAATACTATCTGTTACATTGTGCTATAATACTATCTGTTACATTGTGCTATAATACTATCTGTTACATTGTGCTATAATAGCACATGTTACATTGTGCTATAATACTATCCGTTACATTGTGCTATAATACTATCTGTTATATTGTTGCTATAATACTATCTGTTACATTGTGCTATAATACTATCCGTTACATTGTGCTATAATACTATCTGTTATATTGTTGCTACAATACTATCTGTTACATTGTGCTATAATACTATCTGTTACATTGTGCTATAATACTATCTGTTACATTGTGCTATAGTACCACATGTTACATTGTGCTATAGTACCACATGTTACATTGTGCTATAATACTATCAGTTATATTGTGCTATAATACTATCTGTTATATTTTGGTATAATACTATCTGTTATATTGGGCTATAATACTATCTGTTTCATTGTGCTATAATACTATCTGTTATATTGTTGCTATATTACTATCTGTTACATTGTGCTATAATACCATCTGTTACATTGTGCTATAATACCATCTGTTACATTGTGCTCTAATACTCTGTTATATTGTGCTATAATACTATCTGTTATATTGTGCTATAATACTATCCGTTACATTGTGCTATAATACCATCTGTTACATTGTGCTCTAATACTCTGTTATATTGTGCTATAATACTATCTGTTATATTGTGCTATAATACTATCTGTTACATTGTGCTATAATACTATCTGTTACATTGTGCTATAATACTATCTGTTATATTGTTGCTATAATACTATCCGTTACATTGTGCTCTAATACTATCTGTTATATTGTGCTCTAATACTATCTGTTATATTGTTGCTATAATACTATCTGTTACATTGTGCTATAATACTATCTGTTACATTGTGCTATAATACTATCTGTTATATTGTTGCTATAATACTATCTGTTACATTGTGCTCTAATACTATCTGTTATATTGTTGCTATAATACTATCCGTTACATTGTGCTATAATACTATCTGTTACATTGTGCTATAATACTATCTGTTACATTGTGCTATAATACTATCTGTTATATTGTTGCTATAATACTATCCGTTACATTGTGCTATAATACTATCTGTTACATTGTGCTATAATACTATCTGTTACATTGTGCTATAATACTATCTGTTATATTGTTGCTATAATACTATCTGTTACATTGTGCTATAATACTACCTGTTACATTGTGCTATAGTACCACATGTTTCATTGTGGTATAATGCTATCTGTTACATTGTGATATAATACCATCTGTTACATTGTGCTCTAATACTCTGTTATATTGTGCTATAATACTATCTGTTATATTGTGCTATAATACCATCTGTTACATTGTGCTATAATACCATCTGTTACATTGTGCTCTAATACTCTGTTATATTGTGCTATAATACTATCCGTTACATTGTGCTATAATACTATCTGTTACATTGTGCTATAATACTATCTGTTATATTGTTGCTATAATACTATCTGTTATATTGTTGCTATATTACTATCTGTTACATTGTGCTATAATATTATCTGTTACATTGTGCTATAATACTATCTGTTATATTGTTGCTATATTACTATCTGTTATATTGTTGCTATATTACTATCTGTTACATTGTGCTATAATACTATCTGTTACATTGTGCTATAATACTATCTGTTATATTGTGCTATAATACTATCTGTTACATTGTGCTATAATACTATCTGTTATATTGTTGCTATAATACTATCTGTTACATTGTGCTATAATACTATCTGTTACATTGTGCTATAATACTATCTGTTATATTGTTGCTATAATACTATCTGTTACATTGTGATATAATACTATCTGTTACATTGTGCTATAATACTATCTGTTACATTGTGCTATAATACTATCTGTTATATTGTTGCTATAATACTATCCGTTACATTGTGCTATAATACTATCTGTTACATTGTTGCTATAATACTATCTGTTACATTGTGCTATAATACTATCTGTTACATTGTGCTATAATACTATCTGTTATATTGTTGCTATAATACTATCTGTTACATTGTGCTATAATACTATCTGTTACATTGTGCTATAATACTATCTGTTACATTGTGCTATAATACTATCTGTTATATTGTTGCTATAATACTATCTGTTACATTGTGCTATAATACTATCTGTTACATTGTGCTATAATACTATCTGTTATATTGTTGCTATAATACTATCTGTTACATTGTGCTCTAATACTATCTGTTACACTGTGGTATAATACTATCTGTTACACTGTGGTATAATACTATCTGTTACATTGTGCTCTAATACTATCTGTTACATTGTGCTCTAATACTATCTGTTACACTGTGGTATAATACTATCTGTTACATTGCTGCTATAATACTATCTGTTACATTGTACTATAATACTATCTGTTACATTGTACTATAATACTATCTGTTACATTGCTGCTATAACACTGTTTGTTACATTGCTGCTATAACACTGTCTGCTATGTTACTTCCATATACTATATGGTATGTTGCCAGAATAGTACTACCTGTTACCATGCTCATTTTTTACAATCTGGTGCATTACTTCCATATTACTGGTATAACAATATCCATTAGATTAATGAGAATATTTAATCAAACAGCCTAATTGAACTAACTTGTAATAGTTTAATACATGGAATGGTCTGATTGAAGATGAGAAGTTAAATTGATTCTGACTATTGCTGATACTGATGTGAACCCGTGTCTGTTTTTAAGAAGAAACAGAAATTATTGATAAGTTTAATATAAACAGCAACTTCCTGCATTGTGTTTGGTTCTGCCCTGGGCTTATGTCCTGCCCTTGGTACAAACAGCTTATACCTTCCCCTGGCCCCCTGCCTTTGGGTAGACACCACACCTGTCCCCAGGTGAGGTCTGCTCCCTGCAGTTGTTTTTGGCCTCCCACATGATCTTTTCCCAGTAGGCTGCCCATTCAGAGCCCGGGCAAATGAAGCATGCGGAAGGAATGTAGGAACAGGGGGAGGCCATTCAGCCCCTCGAGTCTGATCTGCCATTCAATTAAATCATGGCTGATCTGTATCTTAGCCCCATTTACCTGCCTTGGTTCCGTAACCCTTAATCCCCAACAAAAATCTATCAATCTCAGTTTTGTAATGTTCAATTGACCCCCAGCCTCAACAGCTTTTTGGAGGAGAGAGTTCCAGATTTCCACTCCCCTTTGTGTGAAGAAATGCTTCCTGACATCACCCCTGAATGGCCCGGTTCTAATTTTAAGATTCTGCCCCCTCCCCCTTGTTCTGGACTCCCCCCACCAGAGGAAACAGTTTCTCTCCATCAACTCCTTTGATCCTCTTAAACCCCTCAATTAGATCACTCCTTACTCTTCTATACTCGAGGGAATGCAAGCCTAGTCTGTGCAACCTGTCCTCGCAATTTAAGAACATAAGAAATAGGAGCTGGAGTAGGTCATCTGGTCCCTCGAGCCTGCTCCGCCATTCAATCAGATCATGGCTGATCTTCTACCGCAACGCCATTTTCCTGCACCATCCCCATATCCCTCGATGCCTTTAATATCTAGAAATCTATCGATCTCTGTTTTGAATGTACTCAATGACTGAGCCTCCACAGCCCTCTGGGGTAGAGAATTCCAAAGATTCACCACCCTCTGAGTGAAGAAATTTCTCCTCATCTCAGTCCTAAATGGCCGACCCCTTATTCTGAGACTGTGACCCCTGGTTCTAGACTCCCCAGCCAGGGGGAAACATCCTCCCTGCATCTACCCTGTCGAGCCCTGTAAGAATTTTGTATGTTTCAATGAGATCACTTCTCATTCTTCTAAACTCTAGAGAATACAGGCCTAGTCTACTCAATCTCTCCTCATACGACAATCCTGCCATCCCAGGAATCAGTCTGGTGAACCTTTGTTGCACTCCCTCTATGGCAAGTATATCCTTTCTCAGGTAAGGAGACCAAAATTGTACACAATACTCCAGGTGTGGTCTCACCAAGGCCCTGTATAATTGCAGTAAGACATCTTTACTCCTGTACTCAAATCCTCTTGTAATAAAGGCCAACAAAACCATTTGCCTTCCTAATTGCTTGCTGCACCTGCATCTTAGCTTTCAGTGACTCACGTGCAAGGACACCCAGGTCCCTTTGAACATCAACATTTCCCAATCTCTCACCATTTAAATAATACTCTGCATTTCTGTTTTTCCTACCA